>NW_014333464.1:114472-151972 GCF_000341935.2 Cephus cinctus
AAAAAAAAAAAAAAAAAAAAAAAAGAGATGGAGCTCGTAAACCGACGATACATTCTATTTGTATTATAACAAAGCAACTGAATGAACTTGATACAGATTTCACGTTTTCTTCACTTTGACGATAATATCTGATAACAATTTGTTAATTTTTGACGAACGTAATTATCATGAGGGTTGCCAACATGTTTCTTTTATTTTCTTATCTTACTCTTCAAATTACAACTTTCGATGGATTTATATGAGGAACATGCTTCCTCATCATATATAAAAAGTTGATAGTATGCAAATATTTTGACAAAATAGAAAATAAAGAAGTGCATTTCGTTTGCATTGGACAAACAAACTAATCAGTATTTTCAAAGGAAAGTACTTACAGCCATACGTTCCGCAGTGAGCCATTCCTCTTCTTCTAAGCTCGGATTTCTATGTGGATAGTAGCTAACGCTGGCGATGACTTTGTTCACTTCATTAAGAGCGTTCATTTTGCCATTGAATGACGATATTTGTAAAAGTTTAAGTATCATCTTTAACCTTAAAATTTCGAGGTTCTTTATTGTTTCTTCTTGATGTGGCACTGGTGAAACCAAACACTTCGTAGCTTTGATTATCGCTGAAATTGCATCATTTTTCGATTCGTTTTTTGCTTCCTTCTTCAGTTCTTCATCCGTTAAGTTGTCTAGGATCACTGGTACCATTTCCTACAAAGAAAACATCCTCTTCATTAAAATTTGAATTCATGTTATAATTATAATAATATTTCTATGTTCCTTCATTAAATAAAGATATATTCATTGAAACTGTATATCATAGTGCATCATTTCTATGCGACTCATTCTCAAAAATATGAAGCTTAACCCTTATCTAGTTGCGCATAGACAAAAGGACTGCGCGCTTAATATTTTTACATATAAAACTAATAATAATTGAATTTATAATTTATGTTCACAGGTAGCCCGAGGTAAGTATTGAAGCAATTAATATTATTTTTGTGTGACATACCAAATGCGCGGTTCTTTCGACTGCATGCGACTAGGTAAAAGTTAAAAGAAATTTAGCTTCAATATGACGTGTACATGAGAAATTCCACCTCTATTTTTGCGGTATCTTAATAATCTTCATAGATTCTAATCTTTATAGATCCTGAATTGTTAATCAATTTTATGTTGCACTGATATTAACTGTAATATATTTTTTTTAATATACTAATAGCTCAGGAAATATGAATTTTTTAAGTTATATCTCTGTATCTGGAATCATTTGTAATTCGAAAACTATAAGTGATCAAACAAGAGTTTCGTACCACATTTGCTCCTGTTTGGAACTTTTACAAGTCGTATAAAATGGTTTGGGCATCGTTAGCGTGGCAAAACCCGTTTTGGACGAGGAAACTCTATTGGTTCGGAGAAAAGCCGTTTCATTTTTCTTTTTCATATTTTTGCCAAAAGTTCTCTAAGGAATTTAACACATTAAACGCGAAGATGACTTTGTTTGACTTTCCGATTAGGCAGCGTGTAAATACAGAAAATGCGTTAAATTTGATACTGTTGGACTCTCGAGACCGACGCCGCTTAAACAGAAAGTTTAGTGTTGGTCCCCGGAGACTGACGTAGCATTTAACTAATTAGAAATTACGGTGAATTTAGTATTAAGAGATTGGACAAAAACCCACCACTGTAAAATAATAACGATGAAGTTTGAACATGCAACAAATATAAGTTTGATTGGTAGCACGATAGAAAGGCGAATAGTAAAACACGAAGGTGTGTAAAGTATACTTTACTATTTTTATATTTCACCGAACAACTTTCCGTACCAATTTGAAAAATTCGAGTGCCTCTCGACTTTTTTATCCTTGGCACTAAGCAGTTTGTAGCATTTACCTCATTTTATTTCAATGAAAATTATTCAATAGGTCAAAAATTTATAAAATATTCGCAATTCGACTTGTGTGTTTTTTATTCAACATGATTAAAATTCCTATATCTTAAAATATTCGTAAATAGTTGAAGAAGTATCAGGAAGTAGCACTTCAGCACAACCCATATCTTAATAACCTTTAAGTATACGACGCTAAATTATCCAATACCTTGAAGTCCTGTCTTCTGATACGACTGTTAGTATAATGTTTAGGACAATATTAAAATGAAAAAAAAAATATATCCTTGAAACGTCAAATCTTCAAATTACCAGTAAATGCAACCAAACAACATACTGATTACTATTTTGAATAGTAGTGCAGTATAAGAACAACAAAAAACTTAGGACAGATGAAAGTCAGACATTTTAAAATGGGGTTGGATAGATGGGACATCGGGAAATAGAATTTTTTTTTACATAGTAAATCAATAAAAATTCTAAGAGGTCATGGATTATTACATATATGTATTATAGTGTACGATTTGCAATGTTTTAGTCTGAAACATATGCTAAAAAAAGGAATGATTTTTTCTCTATCAAATAACTAGTTAATCTCTGTCAATCAATATATGTCCTAAGATGATTTTCGAGCAACGACTATTGCATTCATGTAACCACTCTATTCCGCTGACTCTGAATAAACTAAGTATGCACTTATTTTTATTATTAGAAAAGTAAATCACGCATACTCAAACAATACTAAGGCATGAATAATTAAATTTATGTTTCTTACCACTATCGACATAAGGTACTTGACTATCGTGTGAACGGTCAAGTACTCATAGCACAATCCAAAGGGTCTGAGCAACGCGTAAATAACTGGCACTGTTAGATTGCGTCCGCTCTGAAATCTCGAGAGTAAAATCTCGAAGCCGTTCAGACTCCCAAACCTGCAAAAAAAAACAAAATTTAAAGTAAATTTTTGTCATTTTCTGAGCAGACTGTGTTCAAATTTAATTATGAAAACTTTTTTATAATCTTATTTTGCTAAATTTTTAAATATAGTAAAATATTTGAAAAATTGTAAAAATCGATACAATTAGCCTATGAACGAAACAGCTGATAATAAAAAATGTCTGAAAGTCTATTTCTGAAGTATGGTATTTGTAGTATTGGGCTTAAATATTTATCAAAGGATAGCACTGCATTAAACTATATCATTTCTCTAATACGAATCAACGATAAGTTTTAGCTAATCTAGAGTACTAGGTATGATTTATCTGTTAAGAATGTATAAAAATATCTATCAGATACTGAAATGAATATGCGCATAAAGTATCTTAGTTCTAAATGAAATTAATTTTCGATTTATAGAACGAATATCGACAGCAATATCATAAATCTTGATACAAAACTGTAGTTGTTAATAATATATATATATATATATATATATATATATATATATATTAAATGCAGTCGTGTAATACCAGAAACGTTTTATGAACGTTTACAAATATTATTTTGTTATTTGGTTATATCCGAGACTTGATTCTTCCATATATTTCAATTCATAGCGATTTAATGATTTCTGTGGAATTTTGGTTGTAAATGTATATGTATGCGCGGATGCATATCCCTATTTCTTTTTTGCAATTGCAAATGCAAATGACAGTTTCATGCGCTTATACCGATTATAAATATGTGTATTAAAGACATCTAGTATATTAAAGAAATCAAGAAAAGGAATTACCTGTTAATAAGATCCACCAGCCATCCTCGAGGACTTCTGGAATCTGGTGGTGGTCTGGCATAAAGTTCTTCATCGGGAATATTACTACCTGGAGGCACCGTCTCAGATACCTTTGTCGCGTTAAATGTGTGAAATCTATAAGAACCGGGAAATTCACAGCTCTAATATCAGATATATAACTACGAAGTTACAATTATTTTTTATAGAAATTGTACACGTTCATATTCAAGGATTTAAAGCTGTAAGCTGTAGTAGAAAATTATGTTTCACTTGACGATTTCTTATACTGAAACATGTTCTGGCAAAAAAGCTTTATCAAGAAGAAGTTTCATAAAGGACCGCTGTAGAAATTTCCATAATTCATAATAGCTTTATTATAAGATACGACGTTATTCTCAAAAATGGATATTACGACATAATATGATTACAAAATTAATATATCAATTTAATTTTCACATAAATTGGAATAATTCATTGACATTAAAGTAATTATTTCTCAAACTTTACATTTCTCAATGAAAAAATTAGTCAGAATTCATTGTCAATAATAAGTATCGATACGCAGAGTGATAACGTAAAATATAATTTGCAGAATATTATCAATATAAACGTACTTGTTATTCGGATTGAAAACCATAGCAAGGAGATCAAGCAAAGGAAACCAGTCATCGTGCAGTTTGAGTACGCAGAGCTCAACGAGTCGTTCGCAATTGGCATTTATGCAATTGTGGATGTTGAACTTCCAACTGTTGACAGCATCATCCGTCAATATCTTCGTAAAGGATATTGTGAGGCCTTCCCGAAAAAACCGTTGACATGCTTCGCTCTGTACATCGAGTCCTGAAATATTAATATTTTTACTCAAAGAGGAACCACGTAAGTAATTGATGATTTTGTTTGTCGTAGGTTTTTCGTGTTTTTATGGAGGGCCTTGAAAACCCAGCAATTTATTCGTGTTTATAGATAACTCAACGTGTAACTTGGCTCCCTGCCTAACTTAAATTTCGCTCAATTTCAGAAATTTTACATATTGGTTAAATTATTCTTAACCACTTAGTTAACGAAGAAAATCGCATAATCAATTGGGAGTCCTAAAATTCTAGGTAAATAGTAAACTCTTGTCCCAAAAATGACTGGCAAAATAATGATAAATAATAAAAGTATTAATATTCTCATACTCTGTAACTCTCGAACAAGATTTATTTAACTTGTATTTAACTTCAATTGTAGTAACTGTATATACTCTCAACACTCATTTTTCTAATTTTTTAAATACATCGGCTCAAGGAAATGTTTCTCTCTGGTTGTTATCAACCGAAACTTGAATAAAATGCCTCTTTTCACCATCAATGTTTTCATAATTGTTTCCTTTTCAATATACTGATAGATAAACTACCTTTTCTACAGAGATCGATGCTAGCCTGTAGCAGACACTCAAGTTCCTGTTCAGGAAGGACGGGGACGATCCAGCGCGGGCTTGAAATCTTCTCGTCAAGCACAGCCAACTTTGCATGCGGAAAATCTGGTTCTCCGTGTTGTTGTTGTTGCTGCTGTGGCTGTTGCTGCTGATGGAGATGAATATGGTTACTCTCTTCCGAATTTGACCCCTCTGTGCACTCTGTTTGTACCACGTTTTCCGTCAATTGTAACCCCGACATCGTATCCGCTAACTGCTGTGGTCCTGCCGGACTATGTATCTATAAAAAAAAAATGATATGTACCAATTTATTACAGTGTATTAGAATTTTCGGCAGATCAACACTTAAAGTTTAAAGCATAGTTCAATTACGGAAGGTGTAGCAACAATATAAAGTCACAAACAAAATTAATGTATAGCAAATACACTATGACATATTTGTTACTATATTCTATGTATATGTCTAAAGCATATTATAAGAGTATTACAAGTTTTGCAAAATGGGCTATGTCAGTAGAATTTGTTTCTTATTTTATGAAACAATAGATAATAAATACTATCAAATGCAGTTTTACAAATGAGCTTTAATTAATCTTTTTAGAATATTTTAAAAAGTTTTTTACTATTTTTTTCTATTTTGCACATGTATTTACATGGTCACTTTTGCTCAAGATAAAATAGAGCTCACACAGAATAAAGAGCTTTGTACAAAATAAGTATCAGTGAGAAATAAAAAAACAAAAAAATAAATATATGGAAAAAAATTAATTATTTTATAATGAATGAACTTGTATCATAATATAGATCCAATATGTAGTTTGGTAATAAATTCAATATTTTTTTATGTAGGAACATTCTTGATTATACTTTTTACCAAATAATTTTAATTGTCCTTTAATACCAGAAACTGTTAACAAGTATATTTATTATAACTATACAGGGTTATTCTGGCCAAATGAATAACATGAAATTAGCCTATTTCATTTTTATGATAGAACCACCAATCGGTGCATTTGTTTTAAATAACCCTGTATATCATTCATGAACTAAATTATATCTACCTATATATCTCGTAATGAAAAGCAAAAGGGCATATGTTTGCTCAAAATACTATGTTTATCCGCTCTTTTGTTTTCACTTACGCAATATAAAAAAATAATGAAGTGAAGGGATAAAAAAAAAAGAGAAAACTCGTGACAAAGTATAAGGTGTAATGTAAATATTGAAAATAATATGCATGTGATATTTCTTGATATATGGACAAGTTGCCCAGAACATTATAATCATATTTTTGTAATTTCAATATTCTAATTGGACCAAGAAATATGCAGTTCCAATTAAAATTGTTGTTTGTGAACATTTTTTTTTAAATACCTGAGTATTTTGTTGGCTCTCGGGAGGATCTATGCCAACTCCCTGGCCCCTAGTAGCAATCGTCATTCTGGCGCACCTCTTCTATTCTCCAACTGTCTCAAAATCTCCTGTTCTAGTTTCAGTAGCGTTATGACAAGTATCCAGCACATTCACTGGCATTAAATACAATTATATCCTAAAGGCCTGGTTCCACTAACTTATATCTACATTATCTGCAACAAACAAAATATGCAAAAATTAAATATTATTCTTTGAAAATTAATGTATTATTCTTGCCTTTATGAATTACTAATATTATCAACTCAGAGCAAATTTAATACAAAATATAAAATTATACTTTGCATGCAATTTTTGTTACAAAGTACGTACATGCATGGCATTACACTGACATTTATTTTATTTTTACATTTTAGTATATATTCTATGGTTTTGTGAGAAGGCACAAGCTAAGCATTACATTTGCTAAGCATTACATTCTTTGCAAACTGTGAAAAAAAATACATTGAACTTCTAAAGTAATTATAAATTGACTGAAAATATATTGTAGAAATAGTATTTGTATGTTATTCCCTAAGATAAAATATAGTTGCTCAACATATATAAATAAAAGTGATTTATATTATCTAGATCTAAACGTTTTTTTAATAAAGCTTATTAATTTTTATATTTACGTCCAATATATAATATAGAAAGCATCACAGCATGAACTTATTATTTTCAAATCTAACATATATATATATACATGAATATTACATACAAATTTTTTTAATTCAAGATATTATTATTGAAACTATGTAGTATTACAGAAAAACAAGATATAACTATACCTGTGGATATATTTATTATTCTATTCCTCAAATAAATAAAAATATTCAAAACACTCAGTTTTGTACAACGATATTTCTTTGTAGAGAAAGAATCTAATAACAGTATAAATAGTTTTAAACAGTAAAATGATGCCATAACAGTATTATATAAATAACTAATATTGCCTTCTTAATAACATTAATTTCAATAAAAAAGCTAAAGTAAAAAATGTATAATAAAACAAAAATTTTCAGTATAGGCATTTCGTTACATGTTCTACTAATACCAAAACTCATAAAATTCCTTAAGACAAGACATGCCATAAAACAATCCTTCTTGGCTTTTTAATTGCATGATACATAAAAGATAATCATTGTACAATCGAGCTTTTAGTATAAATAACAAATATTTTAATGATTGTGATAGACTATATGAAATAAATACAACAAATATTTAAACACTATTATTAATAGAATTCACTATTATTATGCAAAAGAATGTAAATGCAATGCATTCCTAGGCAATATAAATCAGAAATCTCAATGAAGTACTGAAAATGATTTTGACATTCAAGCAGTGGGAATATATACATGGTAACTTTGACATTAGACTCCAAGGAAGATAATTCCATGAATACGACGAAATTAGGTGAACATTTCTCAACATCTTTGTTACACGCTGGAATTCATGAAGATTAATAAACAGTTTTGTAGAAAAATCGAGAATCAAAGTAATATCAAAGAATGAATAGACAAAGGTTCGAAAAGAGGAATTCGAACGATTATTATGGAGTAAAGCAGAAGAAAAGAAAAGACCGAAATATTAATAAAATTTGATGATATTGATAAATCCGTTATGGCTTTAGCTTAGAACAAAATAACCTTGGAAATCGAAGGAATCCTTAGTGGCAGAGCTTGAAAATTGGAACGTCCGCACCTGTCGATCGAATAGTCTGGGAATCCACGAACCACACACCCCGTCGCGATAACCGCTGCTCTTGTCATAGGAGGAATCCTTCGATAGTCACATCAACATATCCAGATAACCGTCGTAGAAAGGCAAAAGATTTTGGCGAGAGATTTGCTTAAATTCGGGCGATGTTTATGGAACTTGCGGCTATTTTTCGGTCGGTGCGCCAGACCGGGCCTGTTCCGGACAAAATGGCGACGATCCTAACGATTGGTACTGCCAAGCTAAGTAAAGACTGGAAAATCACGCTATCCCGCTCGAAATTCTTTCTAAATAGAACAAGGATTGATATGCAATGTTCCATAAATGCCGCGTTGCACCGGTCAACAAAAAACGCACCTTTGCATAGTAAATCGTAGTAGAAATTCGTGGTGCAGTTTTGACGTGACGTTACGAACTCACTGCAAATCTGTAAACACGACTAGGAGGGCGCTGCGTTCGGGAAATCCCCCACCAAGGGACACGCCGAAGGAAGATGCATAAGTTTCCTACTCAAGTAACACTAGCGCCATCAACTACTCGTTCGAGTATCGTCAGTTGATTTTAGCGCCACTTTCAGGCTTTGTTCGCAGTAAACTTCACTTACACATATTTTTAAACAATTCATTGTGATTCACTTATACTAGTAATTACTCCCTATGGAGATATAATTGGGCATCAGGAAAGAAGAAGAAGAAGAACAGTGATTCACTGTTTTTCTCATTTGTCCGGACTTCTTGACGTGATTTCCTTATGTGTTTTTTCCGCACATGACTGTTTTCTCATACACCTAACTGCATCATTTTTATTTTACTTTTGTCAAACAAATGATAATCATTCATATAAACTCACTCTTTCGATAAATCAGCATAAAATATAGAGACCGAGCATAAATTAGAGTTTTGAGCATTTTGAAAGAGGGGAGTAAAACCAAAATTAGGGGGGGGCGAGTCTGCCGCACATTAAATCAAATTCGAGTTGACTGCGCGTCAGTTTCAATGACTCTGCTTGTGCATATGCTAAGTACCGCCAATTATAAAAGAGATTGAACACTGTTATTTATAATTTTATCTATGCGTAAGAAACAATGTTACGATAGTAAAAGGCATTTAAAGTAGTTTATTAAAGCTTGTATCAAGATCCAAATTATTAGTTACAAGGTAGTAGCTGTATTTTAAATTGTATATTCAATATTGATGAATAATTACACGAAAATAGTTTTTTTTTCTTATGACTGTACATAGAACTGTAGCATGTTTCACTATTACAAAAAGTATTTGCATAATTCTCTGTGAAAAAGAGTTTCACTAATACGCATAAGGAAACAAATAGACCTAATATCACATAACACTTACATTACTGCGCTTGCTTCAAATAATAACCAATCGAAAAGTAAACATAGTTTACCTGAGCACCCCCCTCTAAACAGCTTTCAACCCATAATGCTATGCTCGGTCCCTTTATTTCTATACCTATGTAAGATTATATTCCGTAATTCAACCACAGTGTAGCCATTAAATTTCAGCCAATGACATCGATTGATTTTTGTCAGCAGTCGATATCAATCGATGCAATTGGCTGAAATTAAAGAATCACAACCGTGGTCAATTACGGAATATGCCCTAAATTAGTCATTTCTCGTCTAATTCCGCAAGGCGTCATATGTACTGTAACGTGACAAATCTATCAACATCTCAGTACTCCTGTACTGAGAGCGCACTCGTTACAAGTAAACAGTAAGGACGCGCGGCTAGTGTTAACAATAGCCGATAGATGAAAAACAGCTCCCGAAAGTAAATCCGCGGAATATAATAGAAAAATAATCCGATAGAGGATTAACGCTTCTCGCTAATCAATCTAGGATTTTATTTAGTTACGTAACGTGTTTCAAATCAATTTAGATATTCAAAACTTCAGAATTCGAAATGTACAGCAACGTGAGTAACAATAAATTGAGCGTGATTTAAATCCGAAAGGGTAACGCAGATTAAAATCAATATAAAGCGTTAGAGCTCGATTTATGCCCTCTAGGATAGAGCATATCAATTACATAAAATCATCGTTCATAATTTTGTCAGAGGCTACGGCATACTAGCGCTCGCTATTCCACCTAGCCTGTCTTGTAGAGAAGTATTGTCAAATTTATGAGGAGAGCACTACGATCTACCTCAGACACTTTAGTTGACGCCATATTGATTTTGATCTGTTATCCTCGCCGTGATTAGTCAATTCGTACGGAGTGCCATAGCCAATAGATAGGCAGAGCGCCTCTAGGGCTACCGAACTAAACAGGCGAATTCTCTGTTCCTCAATGACAGGTCAGAAAGAAATAGGAATAAACAAATATAGGCCGTTTCCCTGACAATCCTTTCCTACTATACCGACGTTTATATTAGAGACTATTGTAATTGACGCACATTGAAAACTGTTGCATCTGTCACCGATAATTTAATAAATTTTTATTATTTTATTTTACCATTTAATCCTGTGTCGCCTAAGTTCTTAAAGGCGCCAGCCCTGAACACTTACCAACATTCCATTTTGTATACTCATAAGGAGTGTACGAAATTGAACTATCGACAAACGTTACAGTGCACACAAGAACGTAGCCATCGACACCCATATCGTAATACATTGATGAACCATTGCACATTACACACTTGAAAATCTTTTCCCACCACTTATTATCATGACCTTCCTCATAATCCCTTTCGATGATACAATTTTTTATTTATTTGTCTTCATTAATGGAATCTTGTGGATTCGTCTATTCCGGATTATTTCCCATTTCTTTACTATTACTGATTGTTGAGACTATGATCATTGAACATTATTACATTTTCGTTTCATACGTTAGGTACGCAGCTGTAAGGTTTGGTAACAATAATGAGTCTTAATAATTTATTTCCACACACTTCATTGAACTGTACATAACATTTTAGGTATTTCAGCTGTCTTAAAGTAATAGTTCACGTTGAAATAAGTTTGTGTCGTATCGATGAGCTTTTTTAGGCATTCTTTTTAATTGCTTTTCCTTTCTTTCAAAGAGGTAGGGCTACATTTTCGATACGATGTTCTGAATTATTTTCGCCGAAATTCGTATTTGTAGATAAAACGGGACGACACTTTTATCAATACTGAAAGGAACAATAGAACATCACTAAGATAAAACTTGTTTCCTTTCAAAATAGTAGTTTCGTCATGTTGGGTATGATGCTACATCAGATAGATGAGAAAATCTGACGCTTGAAATTTACACTTATAATTTTAAGGATATTATTTATTGACAGCGACTAAGCTCTGTTTATCATATACGTACACTGACGACTCATCGATTGAATGGCTAACTTAATTTAAAAAATTAGAGACAATAAAGTGTATAAAAAATTACTTTCACTTCTAGAACATATATCTTCTGTCATTTGAAATGTTTAGCAAACAATGTTAGGTCTTAATAAAAAGGGTTTTCACGATTTAATGTTTTAACTTACTGTGTAAAGTGTGAAAATTATATCCATATTATTCCAGTGATTCTAATAAAATTTCTAATACGTTATTAGAGAGACAATATCTCTTATTTAAGAAATTAAATGTTAATGTACTTTCTATCCCGTCAAGGTCAAAAATCAATCGCCTATTGCGTATAAATACGACTTATGTGACGTGCTAGATGTATATATACATATGTATCTTAGGTATAGTCTAAGTGTATATTGTATGATCGATACATTCACCGTATACATTTAGACATGTAAGTCAAGATTTCGACAAAAATTCAGTTTTAGGAGAAGTGAGCAATAAGGCAATAAAAATTAAAAGAATTGAACGTCCTCTCCCATCAACCGAAGTCGTCCGAGCATTGCGGATAGGACAGGAAATAATTAATTTCTTGTTTAGTTAACTTCATATTCTCACAAGAGAAAAGTGTTAGAAATTATTCTTCTATTCGTCATAGCACCCATTTTTAACGAACGCGTTGCGTTCTTCGTAATTGCAGTTCGATTTTCAAACCGATATTGAAAGTCGCTAAATTTTACAAAATACGAAAAATCTTCAAATAATTGGCTCCAACGTATAAAACTCATTGAAATTTGAACATCGTATTCTTCAATATTTTCATTCAATTTTTAAATTCGATTGAGCTACCACAAGATGGAGCGTTTTCGCAATTCAGATTCGTCCAGCAAGTCGGGAAGTCCACATGGTTCTTCTTCTCAACTTTCTACTCATTCCATCACAAAACTAAATTTTGCAATTCTTTCGTCAATTCGGCTTCTTTTTTAATCTTGTCCAGTTGATTTATTTCTAATTGCTTGCCAGATGACTGTAATTCTTTGAGCTTTGCTATTTGCTCCAATTTCTGTTGATTAAAAACAAAACGTTTCTTATCTTAAGTTTCTATAACACGATAATCAAGAAGCTAAAATACTTACGCTTTTTATTTTTTTAATTTTCTTATCTTTCTCCGGATCGCCAGTTAAGTCTAGATTAGTCGTGGCAGTAGTGTTTGGAGATTTAGTGGGTGTCGGGCTGACTTGACCATTGGGTGTACTTGAGTTTTGTGAAGTAACTCCTTCCGATTCTTTCTTAGCCTTTTTTGCTTCGCGTTTCTTTTTGGACTTCAGCGCCGCTTTCGATGGATTCGCTGTATATTTATAAAATGTAACGATGATATGGAACTAACTTTTAGATTACAAAAAGCCTTTATATTGGCATCTATTCTTTTCTAAAATTAATGTCTATTATACAGGGTTATTCATGGTAAGCGCGTCAACTGAAGTTGGACGCGTTTGAACAATTTTGTTAATTGAGGCAGTGTGGCCTTGTTAAACAAATGAAAGAATGTGAAATTCATGATCTTAGAATTGTTATGACTTTAAATTTCATTTCTTTAATGATGCCACCCTGCTCTGATTCATGAAACCACCCACTCAGTGCCAATTTCAGTTGATACGTTTGCTTATTGTTTTTTGAGATTACAGAATTCTTAGTACATTTTTTTATTGCTTCTAAAAAATAAAAAATAACTCAAAACAAAAGTAATAAAATTTTTCTTGATAAAAACTTGATTAATTATTTAATTTTCTACTTACTGTCTGATGATTTTGATCCATAGTCTTCATCATCGTGTAATTTGAAAGTAATGGTTTGTCCTCGCGCCGAAGGTGGGCGGTACGCTTGCTTTGATGCTAAAACATATGTGTCATTATAATACCAGAACTTTGCTAAAAGAGCTATAGATTTAGAATACACCTAAAGTCACTTTTTGCATAATTTAAAATACTGCACTAACTTTTTGTGAAATTCTAAAAATTAATATAACTAAATTACCCTGTGGTTGACTAGGCGCTATACCCTCTACAGCTTTGTAACTGATGGCTTTCTCGGGAAATGTATTTGCTGGGTAAGTCTGCCATTGCACTTCCCACAATTCTTCTTGCTTATTCCACGGTCTCTCATACAGTAAAGTTCCAGTATAATGCCAGATTTTGAAACTAGTCGACAATAAAAATTGACATACTACGTGCGAAATGAGATTTCAATAATAAATAATACAATGTCTTACCCGTTACCCACTCGAAGTCTGGGTGCTGTTGTGGCAGTGAGAAAATGTTCACCGTCCGGTGACCACTGAAGTAACGTGGTGTCCGGTGCTTCCGTCTTTGCGATAATCTTTCTATTTACTGTATCCCACAATTCGACGGAACCACCGCTCAAGTTTCCAAACCCGGTCAAAAGAAGAAGTGCACAATTGACTTAAGGAATGATAAGTTCGAAATTATTTAACTAATTAATAGAAGTATAAAAAAGGATATTGTTCCCTTGTGGATTGTAATAAATGCTGTTTCGATGCTTTGCTCCGAATTCGAAGATCGGTTCACATTTAAGATTAAACAGCGTTGCTTTGGACGGCATCAGACCATATATTACGCAAAATTCAGTTTGCTTCGGTGACCATTCGACGGCATGAATAGGACCTTCTTTACCTAAAATAATAGTTGTAAAAAAATCTTGACAATATATTCTAACAGTTAATTATAAATGCAATCTCATTTTATTGTTCCGAGTGTCCACATGTGAATTTCTTATGTTGTCAAAGCACTTGTTTGTTTTTGCTCGTTTTTCGTAGAGAAAGCAGGGAAAATATATAAGCATTTCCATACAATCCTTTAGTGAATATATAGTTTACTTACTAAGCATAACCATAGCAGTCTCGCCCTTCGTTCCAAGATAATGCAGAGTTTGTTTGCCATAGTAGGAAGCACCAGTTTTGTCCACTTCAGTGCTGGTCATAAGAAGGACACTGGTTCCTCGTTGATTCCAATAGATGTCCACTCGATCGGCCTGAAATATAAAGAAGAAACTATACTAAGGACATTGCGCTTGACAAAATGTTGATCTTCATTAAATAAAGTTATAAACATAAAATTACTTGGAAGAAACTTTTGTTCGCCAGAGATTGAGTTGATTCAAATTTAGGATACTGGAAAAGTCTTCCAAAGGAAGGTTGGCCGGATTTCCCTAAAATTGAATTCGAATCGCGTATTAAGATTTAGGAAAATATATAATTTAGTAAGATGATTCCGTACCTGGCATATAACATAAAATATGGTATGGCGCAGGGTTTGGTGAAATGCTAAACTTTGCAACTTTCGCCACGTGTATCTTGTGGACGATCTTATCAAAATTGGCATCCTCGTAAAAGACTACATCACTGTTTATTAGCATACCGCAAATTTTCTCATCATTTGACCATTGGGGCTCCCTGAAGAAAAATTAAGTCAGCAATTAGATGTTATTGTTTTAATTTATAATAAAATTATTATTAGCATATATGTATACTCGCTCGAACGTTTTGTCTACTCATTTGCACTTTGGCTGATTATTTTAAATGTACATATATGTGGTACGAATGTTAGTAGTACTACGCATTCACTAGTCTTGAGATAGGCAGACAATCGAGCATAATGTTGAAAAATTTCAACCATTACCAGTCTGTTTGTTTCTTGTGGATGAAACTTTTGACAAGTTCACCATTCTCTGATTTCCATATATGCAGGTTCGGGCTGCCTTGAGGATTAGCTGGAGTTGCTAAAATAATATATATATAAGAATTTTAGCATGTAACAAAGACACCTGAGAAGGTATTTAAAAGTCATGTAAAATATAATCATACAAAAATAAGAAAAAATTAAATAATATTAAAGTCTATATGTAATTATGGAATATCTTAATTATTATACATATTACCAATGAATTGTTCCCAGGTAATAAGATAATTGCCAAGTTTAGAGAATTGGAAAGACCAAATCTTTGGCCTTTTAATTTCAGCAATGATCTTCCAGGTCTCACATAGGATTATTTTTAAGACTTGACCATTGCACCAGGCGAAGTACCTTCCTTCAGGACTAAACTGCATAGCCTTACATGATTTGCTATCATCTTTGGGAAAGGCGGCAACCGACTCGTAAGTCGGTGGTCCCTGACTCAAGCTGATACCAGTGGATCCTCGTACTAAAATTTTGTTACAGAGATTATACACTCGGTCCACGAGTTCAATGTTTTTTTAACGTATCAAAAACAATAAAGTCTCTAAGAAACCACATATATCTTTGCATGATTTTTGTTACAAAATATGCATATACATGTTTTTAACTTAAAAATATATTTATTATTTTAGCATACGATTTCCATGTGATTGAAATTTTAGCATTGTGATTCCATATGAAAATCATATAAATAGCAAAGAATAATATGTTTACTTGATCAACATACATTAAATGTAAGTAATTTATTATTATTTTCATAGCTGAATCAGCTGTACAAAATATCAGTAGTCTTTACTTTTCCTATTGCATTTTGTATTAGGTAGTTTCCTATAAATGTCTACATATTATTCATCTATAAAAAAACGATAATCACTATATTCAAATTAAATAATGCCTTATATAATTTGATATAAAATATGTGAAAACTGTAACGATATTAAGAACATAACAAACAACATTAATGCTTACGATAATAAAATAATAGTCTTGAGATTCAGTATTTGTAGTTCATAGATACATAACCTCACAAATATAAAAGCAAAAATATATAAATCATAACAAAGTAAGAATAGTACCAATATTATTTTTTTTATCAAGTTCTACCTAAGAACTAAAAATACTATTTCAAACATTTGAATCATTAAAAAAAAAGTGTTCCTTTCTCAATAAAACTTATCAAAGTAATTTTTTATGTATTAAATGTAGTTGTCAATGCAGACATATTATACCAATGGTAAATTTTAAAGGTCAATTTTACTTTGATAATTGCATGATAAGATGTCGATATTTTTTTATTAAAATACTCTTTGGTCGTAATATAGGTTAGTTTGCCACGCCGACAAGAATGAATGATTTTCATACTTTACGACTGTTCTTATAAACTGAAAAACAAGGAACAAAGAATTATGATTGCAAAGTAAATGTCAGTATCGAGATATTTACAGGTTTTCAAAATTTGAAATACTGGCAGTAGCTGTATAGGAATAACAATTTTCCGGCATGATGACATACGTATGACACATTTTTGCTTGGAAAAATATAGAATAAATTTGAAATATTTTTTTTCTCATCACATAGTAATCGTTGGAACCTTCAAAACCGGTTTTCCTTGGGTAAAAAAGCTTAAACAGTTGCGATAGTAAAATTAAAACACAATTGTAGTAGAAACGATGAGAAATCACATACCAGCAACACAGGGGACGGTTGACGCCATTTTACCTGCGTAACCATGTGCTGTCACATATCGATTCGAATTGTTTGATCAACGAGTGTTAATACACGAGAAAACTCGATATTGTGGCGGAAACATTTAAACATATCGATTCAACTAAGAAAGACAATTGTAAGATACGTGGAACATTTTTAATTTCAGCTGTCACGGTATGATGTTCTGCTTAAAGATTTTGTTCTCAACGATACATCCTTAGAAAAGTTAATTATTTTAAGGTACAAAGGATTTTGAACCCAAGTTGCAACTGCAAGTTATCTTTATTCGTTAGCCAAAATTGTATCACTGTATGTACAATAGTGTAAAGAATAGTATGGTACAGTACACATGATACAATAAAACAATTTTATATAAATATAACTAACGTATATGTATCATGATTAGTATTTTTAGTGTATGTGTGTGTGTATATATATATATATATATATTAGGATCAACATATCAGCCATGCTTTATAGATGACGTTAACTCATTTACAAATCGCAGTGAAGCCGGCACTAACAATGATTAACGCTCATCGCTTTGTATTAATGTCCAGCTGTAGATAAATAAGATATTAAGTAAATTAAGCGTGGTTGTAATACAACAAAAATAAATGTACTAAAATAAAGTAACAAAATGAGATTTTTAAATGCTGTAAATCGTTTCAAATATGAATGATATCTCTTCACATTAACTTATGGTTACTTTGTTTCTGCTATATCAGAAGATAGCAAATGAAAAACTATTAGTAGTAGAATGCAACATATTATGTACGTTGCATTGTATATTTTTATGAAAATAATATACATACAATATCATAAGTGGAAGTCATGCTTTCCTTTTTCTGGTTCCGCTATAACTATCTCCATCAAATGTAACGCACATATTTCTTCATAATCATCTTGCATGCTTTAATTTTGAATATTGCCATATTCACATTATACCGATTGACTAAGTGTTCATTTTTGGGCGGATTATACTTTAACTATCACTGACTGATAGAAAAATCAAGAATAAAAAATATATAATTTAGAGAGGATTCATTAAACAGAAAAGAAAGTTCCTGTTCTGTAAAATGGTGAATAAGTGTTTCATCACAAAAAAAAGAGATCTAAAACGAGAAAAGTTTGCAAACTTCGATACATTTTTGCAACAACAACATTTCTTACTAGGTTATAAACAAACTGTGATTGCAAACAATATATAAAGTCAATTACATATATAATTAATGTTGCGATTGAATTATTTGATATTCCATGTAATTAGTGTCAAATAATTGTTTCCAAAGAGAGCAGCTATTAGTTCAACCATTTTAGGAAATATAAACAAAGTTGATACCTGTTAAAATCAGACTACGAATTTGCATGACTTAAATAATTTTGCTTGACACTTTTCGATGCAAATCGATGTTAATGAAAACAATTGTAATCGTTTACGCGTATTAATACATATTCGATAAGCAATACTACTACCTATAAATATCGGTCGGTAAGAATACCTTACAAACATGATTAGAACTTATTCAAACCTTGAAAGGAACTGTTTTTCGACTGGGTGGTATACAAGTTGACGTCTATTTATCTAATCGAGTTCTAATGGTACGCATCTATATATGTTTACCCAAATCTATGTCATCCACTGTGTATAAATCATCAAAATAAACTGAAAAAAGTTCATGCGTTTAAATTAGATTGAGAATTTATAAATTTCATCATTATCATCATATTTCCTTTCGCTTTAGTCCTTGCTTTCTGGCATCAAATCATACCAGCTAGTTAACGGTTGGGTCAAGTCCATATCCGCAAATGTCATATGTACTTGTCCCATAACGTTACTGCCAGTAGACAGCCAACCCTTTTGTGTGCAAACTGATATTTCAAGTGTACGAGTTTCTAGATCGGCCTGCGAAATCACATAATCAAATTGCTCGTCGAACACTGGACTGCAGTTATCTTTCATTACAGCAGTTTTCCTTTTTGTTTCTTTATGCTTATCAGGCAGAAGATAAAGCTTCACGTATGGATCTGGTATGTTGCTTGGGTCATTTTGAGGAAGTGGTAAATTGCTGTTAACATAAATAAGTTTTAAAATGATTAAAATGTGTACAATACTTAAGTGAAGATGCCATGAAAAATATTACTTAATAAGTTGTCTTGAATATAATAGAAAAAAAAAGATTTATGGTAAATTTTAAAGGCTCTCAAAGTCCTAGCAATGTTTTCTCAAGATTCAGTTTAACAAACGTTTCACCTACTCGAGCAGATAGGACTCGTTGGTCAATTAGAATGAGGTGCATACGCATCATGTTTCCAAAATTAAGGTTTCTATGGGTCGCTCTCATTAGTCAGAAAATCAATGTTCAGAATCAATATTTGTCAGAAACGGTAGATGCACAAATGCCAGTTGTGTTCCTGTTAGTTGCGGCAGTTGTCCATACAGCAGAAACTTACGTCTAGTTGTTTGACCATACCTACTGGCTCGTTCTGCTGTAGCAAGTGACAGGATCACAAATGGCGCTCGGGCAGCTTCCGTTTCTGGCAAATGACGATTCTGGACACTGATTTTCTGGCAAAACGAAAGGCGTCATATCGTGCGCTTCTTCTATTTTGACTACGGCATGACTATAAACATGTATTTTAACCCCTTGCACTATTTTGACGAGTCTGACTCGTGATGAAAATTTTAGGCCAAACATGGATGTCACGAGTTTGACTCGTTGTTCAGTTCCAGACCAAACATGAATATCACGAGTTTGACTCGTACTCGACATTTCAGGTCGAACATGAATATTACGAGTCTGACTCGTGGTCTTAGTTTTGGACCAAATTATATTATTATAATTAATCAGAATTTGTTTTCATCTTATGTAATAATTAAAGTATTTTTTTAAAGTTGTTGATTCAAATTCATTTGAATTTCACAAGAGTTCCATCGCGTGAAGTAAATACGGGCACGACTACCTTGCGCTCGGTCGTAAGAATAGGTATCAAGTTTTGGCACGCCCGCTCCACCACTCGCCTTCCACCACGACAATCGAGGCAGCCGCGCTGGGCCTGACTTTTCCCGAGGTTCCGAATAGTGCAAGGGGTTAATGGGCTGTATAAGATTACTTCAATACCACATAGATCTGGTTACTCGCCTGACAAGTATCAAATACAATAATGTTTTACTTACGCGACTTTATGGACCACAACTATCAGTTTTTGTCTAGGCACGCTGTAGCGCAATGTCAATTGAATTCTACCGAGTTTTGCTTCGCCAGCTGATGATGTCACACTGAGATTCCTGTGGATTAATCCAGGAGTAGTCTGTATTGAGAGAGCTGCAGAATCAGGAGTTATTGTCTCTTCGATTGATTCCTCAGCAACTGGGGCTGCTACAATCAATCCACCTGCAGACGAAGAGATTGCACTACTAGCAATACTGTGTACTGATTCCTTTGATGATTGCTTTCTCAATGGACTCGGAGGTACTGTAATAACATCATAATGAAAAGTAGGCAAACAATGCATTTAACGATTGTGCTCAAACTGTAATATCTAGAACTCACGGCTGCTCGAAGGCGTGTTGTTTGACTCTTGTCTTTCAATCTTTTTATTTAATTCATTTATATCATGATCATCTTCATCCTCTTCGAAAGTAGCTTCTGGTTCCTCGTATTTTAGGATCTAAAGTAACATGTAAAAGTGTTTAATAGTACTGTCATATAAACTTTACTAACAATTAAAAGAAACAGTTGCTGCATTGCAGTGAGAGAAAGCAAATCCATGTGATAGACGAAAAAATTGATATAGTTGGTTACATTGCTGGTTTAATATTACAAAACTTTCAAAAACGATTTCATACAGATCAAAACACAACACACGAAATTTATGAGAACTTACTCTGAGTGCCATTGATAGAACCAATTTTGCCTCTTCACTGGCGTGTTGTAAAGTGTATGGCTGTTGGATTATTTCTAGATTTTCTTTATCCAAAAGAAGAGACAGATTGAAACTCATTACTCCAATAATTGTGCTAGTCTTTTCATCGTGAATCTATAAATTTAGTTAAGCATGTTACGTGCGTTTTACAAATTAATAAATACTTGTAGTACCTTTATTTGCAAAGTGTCGTTTTCGGGATTGGACACCAGAAAGGTAAAACCTTGTTCCCAAACGGGATCACATGATCTCAGCATTGTGGTAGTTCTCTTACTACGATTGCTGACACTAGCTTCTAAGTAAACGTCGGGTTGCTTATTTCCTTTGAGGCACTAAAAGTAATATTGCAGTAAGTCAAATCTAATTGGACAGTTATAAATTTTAATCATATTATTGAATGAAGACATTACAATGGATATAGTATTTTTTGTTATAATATAAACTCTCGAAATTTAGAAGGTGCTCGGCTTACGATAAAGTAGGAACTATGCGTATTTATATTTATTTATTTCTTTGATAATTATTGTACTTAAGGTGTCAAGTATAAATAGCTGCCTATATATTTAATTTTGTATTCTACTTTATTTACGGTAGATCATGGGTATAGTTTCGTATGTACTGAGAGTTTAAACAATATCGTGTTAAACAAAAAGTACCATTTTATAACATTTACATGTTTTTTGCGAAGCTCTCAGTGCATTGAAACTTATACCCAACTCCCGGAATAATTGTATTATAAATTTAATCTATACGTTACATAAGAACTTTCTTAACCGATTATTTATTTACCGTAATTTAAGTTCTATCTATAGCTTTTAATGTTTTCTTAATTATATTTCAATCGTGATGATTCAATACCGTAAATTCGATTTCTGTTTGTAATTTAATTTACGATCAACGAATTGAGTTCAATATATGAAAAATGATCAAAATGTAGGCTGGTTCGTCACGAAAGGCTGCGGTGAAATCGACGTAATAGAAATTTCAGGTTATAAACGATAAAGTCCATATTCGAAGGGATGGGCCCGAAAAATAAATTTCCCAGATAACAAAACACATAATGATAGCATATCTATTTATTCTGTTATACTATATCGGACATTGTTGTCTGATAAATGTAAAATACACCCAAGAATTAACCTCCAACTCCTATTTGCAGATAGTGCATCGAGGCTGCTATCAATAGGATAAATATTTCGACTCAGAGTTATTCCTATAATTTTGCCAATAATAATTACAAGGCCTTGCTGCTCGGTTGCTGACATGTTTCCACGCACGTTACTATCTAGGTTATTTCACAATTATAATAAAATAATCATAAATATTATAGTTTTGAGGCTTCCGCGGCCATTTTTCATATGGTTACAATTGGCTTCCGCCTTGGAACCGCGTGTGGAAGTTTTAATTTGTCAACGTTTTACAAACATCGCAGCTTGCTGCTTTAGGGCTTGCAAGGCATTCTGATAATGGTGTCCCTGGGAAAGGTTTTCCCTTATGTGGGATCTCGTAGCGTTCATGCGTGGCATGGCTGGCCAGTCAGGTGTTATATTAATGTTAGTGAGTCAACCAAAAGTACAAAACCGAGAGAAAGGTTCGCCAGACAAAATAGACTTGGTATTCCTTATTTCGATTAAAATTATTTGACTGTTTTTGAATTTTCAACGGATTCTCATGTTTTCTATTAGGATATGTTGATCTAGAAAGGGTAGTTTTTCGTTGCATTTGTGTTCTATGATGAACTGTATGTGGGGTAGCTGAGCCAGCCAGGAGCCAGCCCATGGTCATTCGTGACGTTTTCTCATAGTATTGTTACAGTTCATATTGAGATTAAAGTAAAACATATTAACCACATGTACAGAATAAATGATAAATAAATATTCGCGCTAGTAAAATTTTTGTAAGTAATTTGATTGGAAACTCACCGGTAAATTTTTGGCTGAATCGATATAGAGAATCAAAAGCGCAGAGCTTAGCGAGGTAACTCGAAGTTGATGAATTTCGTTCAAAGCCTGTAAACACACATGAAAGTTGTATAAGAACCGTAAATTATTCAAGAAGCATATAAATAAAAAGTTGAAAGAAGAATCGTTACACTGCTGTCGTAATTAGATATATATTACAAATAAAATTCAGAGCTGATACTTTTTATTATAATAAAATCGTTTATTAATAAATAAAAGCATCAACGTACCGCCGATAAATCAGATACATTTTTAGTGAGTTGAAGCCAAGTCAGACGTAAGTGGACCATTCCATGTTTTGCAAATTCCAGAGCGACCCACTATGAACATAATCATAATTCGTTAAAAAATGTTCATCGACGTTAAGAAGTAATAACGGGTGCAACTCACCGTATCTATCGTTCCCTTCAGCTTAACACGGTTAACTTCGATAGTGGCTCTGTTTATTAATAGAAAATTGCATCGTTACTTTCACATATGTATATGTAACTTTACGTTCAGCATTTATTTGATAACTTTGATATGATATGCAATGGCGATGCAACGATAGGGTTCGTATAGGCATAACCACCTATAAATATTCTTACTCATTCTGTGGCAAAAGAGGCTGCATTTTAATGAATTAGGCAAAAATGGGATTGATATATTGAACAACCGACAATACAATAGCCATGCGGAAAACCAAACTCATGTCTAAGCTACTTTTTCCATGAATAACGATAAGTTTCATTAAGGAATCTACGAAGGATGTATTAGCTATCAAAATCATAAAACGCTCGAATTTCATTCATAAACTTAGTTAATGTCAGAGTTATTCTTATATAAAATAAATAAAAAATGAAAGAGGTTTTTGTCTAATTTTTCCTTATACAAGTCACGTTTCACGCTGGATAGATTTAGTCGAATTCGAAATTAATTCCTTAATTATCTCTTTAAAAATTGCATAATGTAAGTGACTGTAGAGCTTGTAAATATATGTATGTTATGTATATGCGGGAAGAGTTGTTATACAGAAAATTCAAAAAAATGATTCTCATGGTTATGAAATCGATCAACAATATCAGCAATGCTCAATCCTCTTTTTTTTTTTAAATTCATAACAGCCATTTTAAAGTTTGTCCCTTTGGTTTTTTTGAATATCTTCATAGAAACTATATCGTTCACCGGTAAACCATGCTTACGCGTAAAGACATGAAAATGTGATTAATTCTTGTATCAATGCAAAAGGTCTCGGACACCTATAGGAATCTGTACAAAAGTAATAATTTTGGAATTGGAAATATTTTTCCTAAAGGTATAATCTGCATATAGTAGATACTGCAAGGGTAGAACTATAATAGTGTGGCTGGATGTGTAGCTGTGGCAAGGAAAGATACTAGCTGTCTACGTTTGCTTTGTGTCCCTGTGATTTGCGCATATAGCCTGCATTGCTGTGTCTTGGACAAAATACCTGCCGAGAGGATCATCCTGACCAGTGTTGTCTTTGTCAAAGAGCCGCGCGGTCACCCTGCTACAATGGCCCACACCATCTTGCACCACAAACTGCCACCACACACAACAAACCACTTCTTTAGTTATATCATTCTCCAACAATCACCTTTAACCTTCTGGGTTAATTAGTACCTTCACAATACATGCTTTACGTTATTTTATGTTAGACACTTAATTGCGAATGATATCAACAGAAAAATCTTGGGATTCGTTAAATACGAAGGGAATAGCTAATATAATTGGATTCTAGCCATTCTTTTGTTCCTATACAGGGTGGCCAATAACACCCGTTAGAGCTTTAAAGGGCTGATAGTGGAGAATATTTCAAATCAAAAGTTCCTCTATAAATTTTTTCCCCGATGACTATTTACCAAATTATGAACAAATGAAGTCGGTCAATCACAGAGCGCGTGGGCACCACGGGGAATTTCGGAACAACGTGCGCGGTGTATAGCTTATGAATAGGTTTATTAAGAACAAATTTATAAATAAATAAGATCATTAACTAAAACTGCTTAACAAATAATTTAAATAACAAAAAATATAGACGTTAATGAAATTGTAATGTGGTTGGATTAAGAATTATTAGGGAAAAAGTAAGAGGGTGGAGAGGGGTTGGAGTCGGTATAAGAATCTCTCTTTAGTTATTAAATAATGTTTTATTTATAGTTATTAAGTTATTTTTAGGAAGGCCGATTAACTTCGATTAACATGGCTAGGGATCCATGAAGCTTTGCTATCAGATCTAGCTCATCTTCCTGCAATTTGAACCCGAATCGGAAAGCTGAAGTTAATCGGCCTTTCTAAAAATAATTTATAGCCTATTATATATAGTTATATAATATTATATATTATTATAAGTTATATAATTTATAGCTTATTATATATAATAAGTAAATAGCCATCTGAGAAAAAAAATAAAAGAGGAACTTTTGATTAAAAATATCCTCCACTATCCATCCTTAAAAGCTCGAACGGGTTGTTATGAGACACCCTGTGTACTGTGAACATTCACATTTTAATTTCATTATGTTAATCATTACACAGGGATCTTTCAGTCCAGCTAATACAGACAGTCAGAGTTAATTTTACATATTTAAGTTTATAGTTGGGTTTTTTTTATATTCATATTCGCTATACCGAGTGTACGGTGTTTAAAAGCATGTATAATGTTTTTGATTCACGTGATAATCGAGTGATATATGCGACTGTAAGCCTGCAATAACGCAATGCTCGGTAGAGTCTCCCCATTATAAAAATATTAGGATAAAACGATATGTCATCAGTCATGACCGTGTTTCACAATGCCGTCATAAAAATATATTTTGAGCATATAATATTTATGTGCTGGAAATATTAAAAATGCTAATATTTAATAGAGGCATACGTATAAAATGTATCGACATCCTTTTCTACTGTATGAAAGACTTTGACGTTCTAAACGGTCGTGACTAAAGAAGAAAAAAAGGGAGGAAGGTAAATAAAATAATAAATAAAAAATATAAGCATTCCCAAACGTTGTTCACTTAACAAATCATAGTTTCTGCTACACTTTCTTAACTACAGTTTGTTTGTCCCAATTTTTTACAAAAGCTAATGAGGCCAAGCGGTGTGAGACCAGACACTCTCCATGCAACATTTTTCCGTGGCATGTGATAACCATATATTGCACATGTTAGTCAGGTGTTTTCCATTTATTGTGGATGTTGTATATATGTATAGTCGGTTCATGAGTTCAATGCGTTTTTATGACAGATCGAAAACAATCAAGTCCCTACCAAGTAACATGTCGATTAGCAATAAAGTTTTCCTTACAAATTATGCATGCGTATGAAATATATATTATATTTTATCATATGGAAAGCTGCATGTTATTTCCTAAGGATTGCACTGTTTGCGAACTGTCAGATAAACACTGAACTGTCAATAAAGTGACCGACGATCGACAATAAAGTTTTAACCGTTTTTTGTAATATTTCGCCATTCAAAAGAAATAAAATCTTATTAAAATTTTTCATTCACACGTGCTTTTTCAGAAAAAGAGATTGTTACGTAATTAGAAATGTTTAAATAATTTATGAGATTGCTCATTCTCCTGTGGTTTTCCTCCGGACTAAAACTGGTCTAATAAGATGGACTACTAAGGTCGCGACGATGGATCAACACAAAGTGGTCTCCGTTAAATATTAAATAAATTAGGCGATAATAGTTGATGAAAAAATTGGTAATGGAAGAGAAACCCTTACAAATCACAAATTATAATTTAATTTTTACTTTTAATATTACTTTTATAAAGAAAACTACTGTTAAATGTTATTAATAGCATTACTTTGAAACTGTATCAAATATGGGTTTGTATTGAGCCATAGGGCCATGCAAGGAAATATAAAACAACAACAATAACATTAGTCTCATAATAGTCAAACGAAAACTCGTTGAAGAAATCATGATTAAATTATATGTATAGTAATAACAGTTGTGGCCATTAAGAAACGAAAAATATACGGTGTGTTAATTTGAAAACTTCTTAGCTAAATATCTGTAAAACAATGAATTGTTGAAAAAAAATGTTTAAGACAAAAGTTATTTGATTCTGAGTAGGAAATAAGGTGATGCGATTGGTATGACCTTGGATGGCGGCGCCAAGGTCACGATAAGATCACTTTGGTTTTTTTTTCAAACAGACCGTCTACTTTTTGTTGCATATTCTTGTAGCTCGTGCCGTGGCATTTTCAAAATGGTAGCGTCAAGACTTTTCAAGTAAAGCTTTTTATGAGAGATGAGTCTCAAAAAAGTTAAACAATTGGCAGTGCCGTACGCGGAATTATAATAATATTATATAAAATATTGTAATAAAATGCCACGACACGAGCCGCATATAAGAATATGCAATAAAAACTAGGTGGTCTGATTTATAAAAACCAAAGTGATCTTATCGTGACCTTGGAATCGCCATCCAAGGTCATACCAATTGCATCACCTTACTTCCCTCCTAAAATCAAACAAATTTTTATCGAAAATGCATTATTTTAGAGATATTTAGCTGGGAAACTTTCGATTGAATACATGGTATACTTCTCCCGTTCCGTCACGGACAATCATGCTATATACTCAGAAAATTATTATTATTTGTATTGAAATTTGCTTTTTTAGAAATTAAGCGTTTAACATTATGTAAATTGATAGATCATTCGTACAAAGGAAAACCAAGTGGTTCATAATAGTGGTTAATAATCCGCCTACATATGGCGGTACAAACGTACGAAGGACTCGGCCATCATTTCTGAATAGTTTGACGAATTAAAATGAGTCTAGCCTCATTTTGTTCCTCATAAGACTTTCAATCGAAAAATATTAATGAATTTAAAAAGATCACTCAGATATTAATTGTTGTTCGGTATTCATGTTTGAATTTGCAAGGTTTTTCGAATTGAGGAAACGCTGTAAGTGTGATTTAAAATACCAGAATTGAGTTCATTTATTTTCTGCTTGTACGTCATATCAAATAGAGGTAAGATACAAAGTTTCAGAGTTTTTCATCAAGCACGATTGAAGGACCCTCGCGATTCAATTTTCCACGCTAATCCAATTTTGGTTGACTGTACCCTAAATATGAAATTTCTATTTTACTGTTAATGTGGAAGGCACACGGACAAACGGAACAAAGAAGCAAACAAATGAACATTCCACCGAATTCCGTTTAACCCTTGAAGGGCACACCTGGTGCAAATTCGGACCGAAGTAACTTCTCGTCTCTCTGAATGAAGGGAATGCAGGCGACAGTGGCGACACAAGTACGTTCAGACCACTAAGCTCGCGTGGTCGTTGGTAACAGTTGTGTTGTAAAATTAAGAAAGACACTGAAAAAGTCATCTCTCATTATGAATTTTCGACATTCTACCTCATCGTTTCATTTTTTAACCTCATCAGTTATTTAAGTTATCATAATAGAATTAATTGTAAATTACGAGAAATGCGTTTTTCCTTTTTTCTGCTTATCAGAAGTTTTATATACCTCCTACATTGCGCCTCAAGGTGTCAGAAATAGAAAGTTCGGTTACTTTTACGTTAAATGTAGGAGGTTGGCTGTAATGTAATTATACGTGTAAAATTTATAAAAAATTCAACCTCTAATTCTTAATTACAGATAAGAGATCGAATCTCTCACTGAAATAAATATTTCGACTCGAAAAAATAGCAAATAAAAAGAAAAACTTCAGCACAGGCCTATTTATGTTGAAATTTGTTATAAATAAATATTATTTTCTTCTTCATTTTTCATATTTATTACTCGATCGAAAACTGGTATTGTTATTCGGAATCATTAATTTCGAAGAAAGTTATGCTGACTCAAATACGAGAAACCCCAAATCGCATTAGTGTGCTATCCGAAGATGCGCCACCGAGGTGTGCTATTTAAGGGTTAATGCTTAAACTGGCAAAAGCAGTTTTTTCGCATTTTTTTTTCTTTTAATACGTTTAGTTTCCACTACCTTCCAAGAAAATCGTCGTCTCGAATACCCGGTACAACCGGGTCCCAGTCCCATAAGGACAGTACAGCTTCCTGACTAATGCTGGAGAAGATTGTGACCTGCATGTTACGCAATTATTTCAAGTACTTTCTCTTTAAAAAAATTTGTTCAATATATCTATTATTGTGACTCTTTCTTTCTTTCTTCTATTAAACCACTTTCATCTTTCCTCCCACATGATTAATTTGATATTATAAGGGAAATACATATTTTCAATGGTATGAAAACATTATGTAATGATATTTAAAAAACTGTGGATATTTGCTATTTGGAAATTCTTCAGAGCATATTTAAATCTTATACGCCTGGCTATAATATCAGTTCTAGATAACAAATAAAAAACGAACCCCTCGATGTAAAACTGATAACGTGGTTCAATCACAATTGAAGTTATTTAGATGAATGGGTATGTAGTATTCAAATAATTTGATCGTGGAGAATTATAGAAAAAGTCCATATCTTAGATATCAATACGCAAATTCAATATATATCTGTAAGAACTGTAATAAAGTTTAAAAAAGCATAATTTTTTAGCATGCACATGCGCGTAATACTTCACAGTAACCAAGCCAATGATACCTGATTTATCGAAACTATTTGTTCGGTTGTTCCTTGTTAGACACATTGACACGATATAATTTCTTAATATTAACATATTCTAGCAATTACATTAACTTTTACTGTATATTAATTTTTCAAAATTCATGATTAATGTGATACTTGTATGTTTACTATATGTACAATATAATTAAACCATACCGAACCAGAGACCAAAATTAATGCTACTTTTAAAGAACGTTACTGTAATACAAATAATAATTTCCATATTTAGAAGAAAGTAGAATTCTCGAGTAAATTAAATATTGCGAAATTTACATATAAATACACAAACAATTAACAATTTACAAACAATAAATATTTGTAATTATTTGTATTTACTACATCACGAAAAAACTAGTAACAGATGGGAATGGTGGAAAATATTTTGAAGACCATGTATTAATAAAGCAGGCGTTGTCCTGAGAGGTGTAATAAAAAAATTAGCCGGACTTGGTTGCTAGTTCGGTAGGATAAAGTACGAGAGAGTAAAAATAGTCTATGTTACCTTCCAAGACTCTCGTCTTCCTTGGTATCATCATAGTCCCACAGGTGAATAGTAAGCTGCTGCGCGATGGCCGAACTGATGACACACTGCGATTCCCCATACATCACGCATCACACGTCACACGTCACACGTCACACAGTCATACCAGATTAATCCATATTACAGAATTTAGCCCTTGTGATTTTAAAGTTCTTAATTACCTCTAGCATCATTTCATCGACTCTAAAGAGATGTTTTTTTTAACCAATTACCAATTAAAATCAATTACAATTCACAAAGTGCATTAGCTTATCATTGATTGCAGTGGTTGTAGATAGTCCAAATTGTAGTATCAATTTATCACAGTAATATGGTATTAATAGATATAGAAACTGATCAACAACATCTCGAAAGAACCAGCAAATATAGAAACCCAAAAATATATCACATATGGCATGATTCCAGTTTAAAGGAAAATTATCAAATACAAATAATGTATAGAAATGAAAAATATTAAATAAACGTGTATATTTCTATCTTGCCCATAACGAAGAATTGTTAGATATTTTCAAAACCATTGCAATAGAAAGTATATGGTAGTCATAAAGAAATGGAAAGAGCCTTTATAAAGTAGAATAATGCTGTCAAGAAAAGATTCTATTCCCATTGAAGTGATCTTCAGAATTCAACAAAACGAATTCTTTAGATTAATTTCAAGAATGCAGTAAGCAAAAATTACTTTAAAAAATCTCAACTGGAGTATCAGAAATAAATATTTCATTCACACGCGCTACAGAGATAATATGTGAATTAAATGATATGACGTGTGAAAACTGTATTTTACTATATTGCTAGAATAAACTGAAAATTAGATTTTGCCTCTTACCGCCAAAAAAGAACGGCCTGAAAATTCTAGTAACTGCAAGATCATTTTTTCTAACGAGCACATGCTTAGAAAAATGTGTTTCCTTTCACCAGGCTCAAAGAGATAAAAAGAAATTAAACCCCAGAAACACGATACATACCTCACACCAGTAATCCCATTTTGGATCAACCGTGTTGTCAATAGTTTTTGTGCGGAATTCTTCTGCGCCAATATTTATAACTGCGTAGGGATCGGATTTTCCTTTGCCCAACATACCAATGTCTTTTTTCATAAGATGCTTCGCTTGTACTACATGAATTCTCAGAACACCCTGTAGATAGTAAATTCTGAGTGGCTCATAATGTTATAGACGGTTATATGGCTCAAGAAAAATTTCAGTTTCGACGAAATACTGACACAACAGATTGTAATCAAGTGCTTAAATTTGGTAAAAGTATGTGGACGTAAAATATGAATTTTATTATTTACCTCTGGTTCAGGTGTCTTTAGCATCTCAGCAGGAATTTCGGGACTAAGTGGTATTGCCAATTTATTTGGCAGGACTAGAATAGCGCCAATTTGTTCGACAATTGTTTTCCGAAGTACATCACTATGTAAAGAAATTTTCTAAGTAGAAGTGGCACAAATTGTATGTATTGTGTAATAATGATGCAGAAATTAACTTACCTGAAACCGGGTAAATCCAAAACATCTACCGCTCCTACTAAATTGAAATCGATGGTAGGATTATTTAAAAAGAATATTTGTAACCCACCAATCAGCGGCATTACGGAAATCATTGGTTTCATTACTACTCTTATCATTCCGCGAATCTGTAATCAGATAATAATGGATCTGTTATTGTATAAATGATTTAGGCCATTCAAAACGAATACACCATACCGTTCAATGACATCACTTTAAAACATACGAAATTTTTTTAAGATTATGATGCATAAAATGTCGATCATAATGTGATATGTTTAAACAAAATGGCTATAAAACGAAGACTATTAGGTTTTAGTTTTGTGTAGTTCCTCGAATCACCATTCAGAGTTGATTTATGTGGAAATTATTTTTTCCTCATTCTCTTTTTACGAACTTTGCTCTTGATACCGCCTTTATACAATTATTAATGTTTAACTACAATATGAAACTCTGAATATATTTCTCTAGGCAGAATTTTCATCCATACAATTTCATAGGTAGGAAGAGAGAGGCATGAGTAGATAAGGACCTTAGCTAGAATTATTACGGATTACTGTCATATACGTTGAAATGACGGTTTAATATTAAAATAATATTATAATTAGCTTTAATACAGAGCATTAGCGTTTTTGGATATCTGGGCACAAGGGATAATAAGTCGAAGGACCTCTAAATCCTAGATGATTAACTGGACTTCAGAAATGTCTAAAGATAAGGAAGAATGTTGATCTGAATTATAGAATCAAAATAATATTTTGGAGTAACTTGAAATTTGTAAGGATGACCTTTGTACTTCAGAATGTTGAATAAGGGATTTTGCACAGGAAAATGTATATATCGAGAACGACAATCTGGACTACTTGAGTACAAGAAACGATACTCCAAATAGGTCAAAAACGTAATCATAATAGGAAACGGTTATTAGAATAATAAAATAAGAAATAATGATCCAAAGCACCTATAGGATATTTAAAACGATAAATGGAATATTTTTAAGGGGACACCATAAAAATTCTAATCAGAAATTGTTATTGTTCTTGAGTTTTCAAGGAAGTAGTATGAAAATATAAGAAAAAAATAGTCACTGCCGGAATAAGCATAATTTTATATAAAAAATTGTAGTTTACTTATATTTAATACATTAAGATGTATAATTCTCCAAAACTATAACAATAATTTACCCAAAACTACATTTTTTATGGAGTAGAGGAGATTCAAGGAGTAGAGTTACTTAAATCAAAAGGTTACAAAAGAGTTTTTCTGTTCCTAACCACTTATTTTATGAGATGAGAATGGGAATTTTAATTTTAAAAAATGGTTGCGACATTGTATCGTTTATAAATAATTTTTTTTCACGAAAATTATTGTAGTTTTGTCAATTTTATAAAATATAAAATTTCAACACTTTTTTTATTATCATTAATTCAATTACTCCCATTTTTGTACCATTTCACAGAAATTGACTCACCTGAAAATCCTTGATGCCTCCTTTGAGATTTCCGAAGGAGAAAGTAATGTCGCAATCGCCAGCATATCTGGATAATTAGTTTTATTATGAGATGTTAAGATCATACATTACTACAGTAACGTCATTTATGAATTTTGAATGGATTCATATTTTAAATATACATATATATATATATATCTGATTGGTTGATTAAGGGTATAATTATGTTATACTTACAATATGTCAGCATCTAAGATAATTTCATTCCTTGATGTATTTTTATCGTAGACTTTTATTCCGCATATTTTCGCAGGCTAGAAAGAGTTATCATATGACAAATATAATTATGCTATTTCCACATTTAATTTATATGAAAGTTTTAATCTTATTCAAGAAGTCTGATTACACGTGTTTTGTTATATCAGATGTAATAATTACTATAACTCTTCTCTATTTTTGCATCATGCGTCGTACATGTATCATAATATATCCTTATATACATGATTAATACGGATCAACTAACACAAGTTATATCTTATCTAGAAATGAAAAAAACGCTAACAACACCGTGAATAAGCGATGATAAAACATAAAAAGTAAGACGAAAGGAAGTAAGATAACTGAAATCGTGTACTTGGTTTTTCCTGTATAAGTAAATTCAAAAGGAAATGAAGTAGTATAATTATGAAATACATTTAATATTAATAAATCGTAATAGTAACAACTGTAAAAAAGCACACATAATATATAATTTTTAACTACGTTGGATCGTATAACGTTTTATTTGTACATGAAAGTCTTATTCATGCTTACTTTTTCTGCTGTATTACGAAATCCTCATCTTAAATGTAAATAAATTTCTGTAGCTGTGAGAATTTTTAATTCATACACGGTATATCACAAAGTAAGTATTTCATGTATTTGCTATGTCCGTACGTACACGAATCACATACTCTGTATGTATTTCAGTACAGTACAGTACAAAGCAAGAATTCAGCAGAACATGACGTCCAGCAAAACTGATTGTCTAATAGAATGCACCTACATAGCAATAATAAATGCTTAGATATTAAATATGTGTGTTTGTGTCCACATAACCAATACCAGGATTCTAATAAAATGTTATGTATTCTATATTATCCTGTGATAGTCTTGTTAGAGAAGTGGAATATTTCTTATCTGAGTAAGCTAATATTCATAGTCGTATCAATTTTTAATCAGCGGAATAATCACAGGTGCTAAGAGAAAATAGCGGATATAAACTTTGAACACCATGGAAAAATATTTAATATAAAGTTGATTTTGTAAAATATATGACGGAAAATTTACCATGGAAACAGTTTACAATTATGTTAGAAATTCATTGTGGGGCGCGTACGCTCCACGCTGCCTGATCGAAAAGTAAGAAAAGAAAGTCCGGCACGGAACGTGTTAATTATAATTTGATGCAGTTTTTTAAAATTAACGCCAAAATGGTTAGTTTTTCAATTTTCCGATATAACTGTACGGAACTGAAATTTTATTCTCATGTTTGTGATATCAAATATTGAAATGGACATTTCAATCACACATTAAGACTTTAAGTTAAGCATTTTCTGTTATTTCGAAAAGTAGTAACTTACAATGCGGCCCAAGACTAATCTTTCAAATTGGAATCCTTTCATTTTATAATCTGCTAATCGTTCCACAATGGCAGGTTGTATGCTTTGCTTCACTAATCCACGAACAAACTCGTTCATGCTTGGCCAGGTTTTGTATAAAATCTACAAAAAATATGTTAAGTGCATTAGTTGCATTTATATAATTTATTTGTAGTTACTAATCTAATATCAATAAAATCTTTACTATTAAGGTAAGTAGATGTCCTGATAAGATGCATTATAAGGTTATAATTGATAAATAATCGGTTTATTATATTTTAATCTATTTCAATTGTGAGTTCAATATATTGTATATACATACGCTGCATCTAGTACTGCATACAAATAAATTTGTATTTACTATTAAAGGATATTCTTCCTTGAAAAGCAATATATCTATACATCTAATAAAAGGATATATGATAAAAATAATCATACCCGATTTAACCATTCAGCACGATCAAAGTCTGGAAAGTAAACCCAAGAAGGAAGCTCATCCAATCTATTCATTATAATCTGTTTTTCTTGAGACATAGCCATTGCCTGAGCTGTTATCCTTCGTAATTCATTATCTCGTTTCTTTTCCATTTTCCATACAGAAAGAATTACAGGTCCAATGAGCCATGCAATACTCCAATTCATATAACCCCAACCCCAAATTATTCCCACTGTTGCTAATTTTGTTGCAAATGATTTTGCTAATGATAGAACTCCGCTCTTCTGATCCACTGCTTTTGTATTATTTTCATTTTGCTCTTCCATTGTTTTTATTCTTTATTCTTCTTGTTTAATAATAATGATGCAGATTTATTTCCACTGTAATTTATGAAATGGATATTAAATCCTTAATATAGTTTCCACATATCATCTGATTCTTTGTAAATGTGATACTCTCAGAATAAAAGTATCTGCAACATCATTTTAAATTAACAGTATGTCTATTTTTCAATATTAACATAAAATTATGGTAAAATCAAAATAGTATAATTGTAAAATTAAACTGAATTAAAGTTAAGAAATATTATAAAGTTTTGATACATTTAATTTAGTTACATAAAAATTATATATAGGTAATCAAATATATGCATATAGCAATGTAATGCAAACATGTATACCATGAGGTACAAATTTGAGTTACACTGCAGAATACAACTTCTTCTTGAAGTCAGCTGTGGATTGTATAGTTTTTTTACATGTAGTCTTTCAAGAAGGAGTCATAGTCTTTCAAGGAGTCGTATTCTGCAGTTTTACCCAGATTTGTTTTAGTGATAGAATCTTTTATTAATTTATTGCAAAGAATATTAAGGTGAAATAACTTCAGGTTTCACAGCATCTGATCTTTCGCAAATATATAAAAATATCACACACTAACATCAAAGGATAAAAATAGATATGACTTTTCCATTACATACTGAAAAAAATTTCTTAAAACAATATCTACTGAAACAATAAACAGTATTTGCAATGTCACATAAATAGGATCAAAACACTTGATCAAATCTTGGGCAAAGTATAATTTACTTTGAAACAAAAACTCTGTTATATATTCGTAAACTAATAATATACTACAAGCTCAAAAAAATGTACTTCTTACAGAAACATTATTTTACATTTTTGTGAACGTATGGTAGTTTAGTCAATGTCAAATCGTATTATTTTGTGGTTAGGATAATACAGTACTTAATCCTTCACAATTATTGCACGAAACCAATGAAGTATACAAAAACTGCAATTACCAGGTAACATATAAGTTCACATTAATACCAGCACTGTTTCACTCTAAGGACAACAAAATTAATAATGGATATTATAGCCTCGTAAATGACTGACCGCGACTTAAGACTATGACTGACTAAGATACATTACTCATATTCTTCTTCTTCTCCTTCCAGATCTTCGACTAAATTCCTACTCTTAGGGCAACTACCAGACCAGTACATACACTATGGTACACTACCACTGCTACTAATACATTATTTTTACACAACCATATGCTGATTCACTACTCACAAACCAAGTTGCCGAATCTCCCAACAGATGGATCGAAGGCACTGCCATCGATGGAACAGAGAATTATGTATGTATATCAACAGAATGGACTTGAATGTTCTGGCGGTACAATGGGAGATAAAAGAGATCAAAATATTAATTTTACCAAAATTATGATTTTTTTTTAGCATAAAAATTGAATTATAATTGAATATATAACTTGATAACTTATCTTGATGTTGGATATCTATTTTGTCCTTGAAACTTGGTTTTTTATATAAGGGTCTTTAGGTTTTATATCTAAAAATTTTTTCCCTTGTTTTCAAGGGGGAAAACAATGACACGTATTTTCTAATTTCAATATGATATGAAGAATTTTCGAAATATCGATTTTTTAATTTATCGACTCCAAAAAATCGGTTCTTCTTTAAATGCATTGTGCATCGTCCACTTTTCGACTAAAAGCAAAGCACTGCAGGGCAAAATGTGCAATAGGATTCACTTTAAAGTCCACGTTTTAATGGTCGAAAATTCGGTCGTTTAATAATTTGTATGCAACAATTTCTTAAATAATTTGTATTATTTCAAAAGGGGCATCTTCAAATTGAATAATTTTTTCTCTAATTTGTTATTATAGTACAGAGAATATTGTCTGAAAATTTGAAAGTGGACCGTTGAATATTTTTTGAAATAAAATTCTCAACATGTGACCGCGCTCACGATTCGCCCGCGGGCGGCGCGGGCGAAGCACGGATTCGAGCGTGTTTGGACATTTTCGAGTTATCCGAGGGAAGAGATGGGGCAAAGTGGCCACACGGAGGAAAGTGGACCTCACGAAATTCTAAATTCTGGGGTGAAGTGCACTCGTCCCAAAACTAAAATTGTGTAAAGTTTATAAAATTGTTATTTTGAACGCAGACTATGTTCTCACCATTCTCGTAAGGTTT
>NW_014333464.1:156972-159370 GCF_000341935.2 Cephus cinctus
ACTCCGCCTAATGGAAATACGATGGAAACGGCTGAAAGTAGAAAAACAGGACTCTGTTTCAGCTCTATTTGAACTCGGTTCTGTGTCGGTGGAAACTAAGCCAATGATGCGTAAATACGCGAGTTCGAATAATTGACCAACCAGAATAAGAACAACGTGCTGGCAGACTTTCTAGGAATTTCTTTAAACAAATGACGAGAGCGATCTTCATGGCACTTTTTAGAGCAATGAACAGTCTTTTGTTTATACCAAACGTGTCATGGCTGATTATACAGTGCAAGAATATCTGCAAATGGTGGACTTTTATCGGCGGAATAATGGAAATGCGCATGCGATAGCACGAGCATTTGTGCTCAATAATCTGAACAGACGAACTCCTGATCATAAAATAATCCTGGCGGTAGTTTGTCGTCAAACGGAAACTAATTCGGTTCTTCCGCCTCGTGATATAGGGAGAAGGCGGTGATGCTCGACCAATTCAATTGGCCAGTAGAAAACCCGCTTTTAACAAGGATCCAAAATTTTCAATTGCGATTCAGCATACACCTGTGGTGTGGACTATTCGGAAATCAACTGGTAAATTGAATTGAAAAAAAAAATGAATTGAATCAATCAATGATTGATTAAACATGACAAATCAATAGAACAATCCATGATATTAATGTATTATTTTCCATCTCTTTTCTTTATACACAGATTGGGCCAGTTATTTTACCAAATAATATCAATGGAAATAACTATTTACAGTTTCTCCAAGGAGACTTATTAAATATCATAAACGATGAAATACCACCGGAAGTGAGAAGAAGCATGTATTTCCAAGACGATGGCGCTCCAGCACATTATTTTAGAAACGTGCCGGAATTTCTTAATGAAACCTTTCCCGAGTATTGGATCGGTAGAGGCGGGCCTGTACCATGGCCACCGCGATCTCCTGAACTAAATCCTTTGGATTTTATTGGGGGTTTTATTAAACAAAATATTTATTTTCGGTACGATTCACCCGACAACGAAACTGAATTAAATCTTCGAAATAACGAAGCAGATGTTGCAGCGAGCATTAGACTCGTTCGTCACGCGATTACGAATGTGCATAGACGTTCAAGGTCGTCATTTTGAACAGTGTCTCTAATGTTAATAATCATTCAATACATACATAAAATATATCATTAAAGTTGCTGTTTTTATTTATGGTAATTTGTTCATTCATCAGCGACTATTTACTCCACAGTGTCACGTAAAAAGTACGGGAGAAGGTACGTATGTTTACTCATTCATATAAAAAATACAAGAAGTACAATAAAAGAGTACAAAAGTTTAACAGATTTAAATTATGGGAACCTGGCAAATACCAATTCTTGTGTTATTCCTCCATTTAGGAAAATGTACGGGAAAAAGTACAGGAAGAAGTATAGGAAGATGCAGGGGAGAAAGCACAGGATAATGCATGGGAAAAAGTACAAAAAGATGCAAAGAAGATCAAAGAGTGTACATACATACATTAATAAATACTATTCTCAACATTAAGTTTCTTTATCCTACTTTAAAAAGTGTGCGATTGAATGTCTCATGTCCGACAAGCTATAATTTAAGGTATTACTACGGTAAACTTAAAACCGCGTAATCGAGCTGAAATTTGTTTTACGTCTAATTTGTATAGCAGTACATCTCTCTACAAATTTTTAACACGATTCACTCATCTATTTCCGAGTATTTCCGAGTTAAAGTCAGGACTCGTAACACGTATTCCCTATACCTGGCCAATGTAACGCGCATGGTTTTTTCTATTGCATTTGACTCGTCCGCGTAATTCCGATGAAAAACTAGTATGTGGAAAAGGACAAATTTGGAATTTTTTAGATTTTTAGTCAGAACTTTTTACTCAGGATTTATTGATAGACATGAAAGAAGGTCGATATTTATTACGAAATCTCTCGTACGACGGCTAGACAAAAGAGCGTTACGGCAACATTGCGTTTGAGACTGTATTCGGTGTATATACGTATACACTACTATATCCAATATACATTAGTGTGCGCCTATCGATGCAGGGATGGGCGTGTGTGAGTGAGCTGTACCAGTTCAAAAGTTGACGCTGGATTGTTCAAATCTTACATTGAAAATTTTGTTATTTTTCGGTCCGTAGTAATACCTTGTAACGTAATTCTTTAGCTTGATCCGACACCGATAGCAAAACATACGGGAACGACTATCTTCGAGAACCAACCTACCACACCTCCGTAACGCTCACAGGAATTCATAGAATTCCTGGATATCGCGAGAACAACGCGAGAACTGTATGAATCGAGAACTTGCTATACCGTAGCGAAACACGGCAAGAAAAACTATCAACAGATAGCACGGGAGCACGAGCCAGCCCGTGGCACCTCGGTCGGTG
>NW_014333464.1:159458-201042 GCF_000341935.2 Cephus cinctus
GCCAAATCCGAGAACTAATCATTCTGATTGGTCGAGAGCCTTATAACCGACAACTCTTCTATCTCCTTCGAGTCGTCCCTTTAAACCAAATCGAGAGCGTTCCTTAACGAATCGGTACATAATCTTTGGAGATCCTCCACGGCCGCTTCCCGAGAGCATCGGGCGACAGCTGGGCACCACATCCTCAACTCGGGCAGGAGGTTCCTCTCCTGCCCTTAACCATATCAAAACTTCCTCCGCCCGCTCTACAGCCCTTTGCCCATCTCCAGCGGGGCGCCGGTATCTCACCCGGGCTCCTTCCGGTCCGTGGAGATGTCTCCGTCGGGTACTCTCCTCTGCCGGGCAACTCGGTACGTCGAGACTATCTCCCCACGGCAGATTCGAGCACCTCGACCTCAACTAAACAATAACGAAATCTTACGAGAGCTTTAACATAACTGTACTAATCAACCCGAGAGCGTAGCTTCTGAGCAGGGTGGCGACCCGAAGGGAACCAGAAATCGAGAACGTTATCTGTATCGGTAAACGGAGTCGCCTTGGGACCGTGATTCGAAAATCACGTCACAACCTTAATGATAATATGACAGTTTCTACTTGAGTGAATGCGTTCACAGAATCAAACTCCCGACACTTTTCTTTACTACTTTTTAGTGTGGCGAAATTTCTGGTTCTACAACACGTGGTAACCCTCATGTGACGTTTCGTAAAAGTGGCAACTTCATATCAGTATCATTTACGTAATTGCTATTGTTTTCTTCTGGTGATGATTGGAACTGACAAGGAAACCTTGGTAAGTGTCCGCCTCCGATTTTTTTTGTTTTCACATATGTTACAGTACTCGAAAAACTAAGCGACACGTGTTTTTTCTTATCGGCCCAAACTGAATTTTTGAGGGTAAAAACCACCCCCGAAAATTGGGGTACTAAACACCCATTTACTTCACATGTAAAAGCGGTATTTATCACAATGAAACCGATTGGAAAAATTTCCTCACAATGAGAAATAAAAAATGTGATTTTCTCAAATTTGTCGAATAACTTTTAGGGGGGTGAACCACCCCTAAATTATTTTTCATTAAACAAAACCACCATAAGTGCAGTTTACTTTTGGTATGTTTCCGTAGAATAAAGGAACTTATATTACATATATTTACATTAGCAGAAGTACGCGTTACATTAGGAAAATGTGAATTACCAAGGAGTTATTATAACAAATAGATTTATAAGACCAGCAAGCATTATCAGACCTTATTATTCATTGTATGTGGTACAGTAATGATACTCTTCGAAGAAATGCTTAAACCACAAGGATTTTTTGCACCACGAACATCTAATAACAGCTACATTTCCACATCCTTGAACTTCACACAATGTGTTGGAAAATGTCTTGAAGGAAAAATCGACTGGATTCTCAAATTCTTTTGGTTTTTCTGTGACGTACCCACTTTTAAACCAGGAGTATTTAAAAAGGTTGTAATACCTTGGTGATGATAATTGATTATGTAGTAAAGATTGTAACTTTATTATATTATTTCGCATGTGCAGATTTATGTCATAGTTTAAGAGTATAACAGAATCAGAAAAATGTAGCACATAATTCTTCCAAATACGAAATCCGTAGACATCAAGGGGCTGAATCTTTTCGGTCGTGTCTTTTGGTATAATCATGGGAAAAATATTCTTCCCAGCAGTTGTTGCTTGCCGTACAACTTTTGGACAGTGTTCAGTCCAAGAGTCTATGAGTAACACACTTGCCGGTCCTACGTTCGGAAAGAAAACGTGCTCCAGCCAGCTTCGAAAATGTTCTACAGGCCAAATTATTCGTATGTTAAAATTAATAGCCGGAATAAGTATGTGTAATTTCTTCAAAGAGCATCATTACTGTACCACATACAATGAATAATAAGGTCTGATAATGCTTGCTGGTCTTATAAATCTATTTGTTATAATAATTCCTTGGTAATTCACATTTTCCTAATGTAACGCGTACTTCTGATAATGTAAATTTATGTAATATAAGTTTCTTTATTCTACGGAAATATGAAACCTTCAATGAAAAATAATTTTTGGGTGGTTCAGCCCCATACAAAATTTTTGGACAAATTTAAAAAAATCACATTTTTGATCTCGCATGGTGAGGAAATTTTTCCAGTTATTTTCGTTCACAAAAACTATTTTTGTGAACATATTTTGATATATTTGAATATATTTTATTTAAGAGATGAATAATAAAATGTACTTAGGGGTGGTTATCCCCTATAAAATAATTTTTCGCAAAAATGCAAAAAGCATTTAAACTTTATTTAATTGTCGCGAGTAACATATATTTTTTCCAAATCTTTTAACTCGAATTTATTCCTGTTTGGCAATTTTTTATATAATGAAAAACAATTTTGGGGTAGTTTGCCCCCCTAAAAGATATTCAACAAATTTGAGAAAATCACATTTTTCATCTCTCATTGTGAGGAAATTTTTCCAATTAGTTTCATTATGAAAGATACCGCTTTTATACAGGGTTAGTCAGTAGAAACGCACCAGCAGAAGTTTCCCGCAAGTGGCCGACACGGCAGTGTGGCCTCTTCAAAAAATTACATGTGACCGATTCCCATAAGCGCAAACTGACAGTTCGCATAGCAATAAGGTTTTTGAAATATTTCAATAGTTAGGTTACTGAAATAATTAATTAATATTGTAATGACAAAATGTAATATCAGTTAAAATTTATTTTCAAAACAGATTGCAATTAAAATAATGTAAAGTTTAAAATATTCACAATTTTGATATTTCCAAGTAATGATCACAACTGCAATTTTGCAATACAATGCTGAAATTAATTTAATAAGCTGCAAGTTGAAACTTGCAATTTGCTTCCTCCGAATCGTAAGTAGTGTACGAAGTCCTTATATGAGGAAGCATTTTCATTTTTTTAAATCTTTGGCTTCCTCATAGATGAATTTTCATCTACTACCCACGATTCAGAGGAAGCAAATTGCAAAATTAAAATTCTTGGCATCCTCATATAGGGACTTGGTACACTACTTACGATTCGGAGGAAGCAAATTGCAAGTTTCAACTTGCAGCTTGTTTAACGTGAGTCCCCATGCCTCTCACAACTTGGGGTGCTTTATACTGAGAGAACGCATGTAAGGATAAATCTCTTGCATGATCTCTTCGGGCCTAATATTTTTGAATTGGCTGAAATTCGAAAACTTGAAGATATGTATAATCAGATCCGTTTTACCAATCTCCGCCAAATTTGAGACATATCACGGCTAAATGATGCTCTATACTTTTCGAAAATTGGAGCTCAATCGGTCAAAGTTGATGAGAGTTATATTGATAAATTTAATTTTTCGAAAAATTCAAAATATCATAAAATCAAAACTTCTCGATCGATTCGGTCCAAATGCAATACCAACCAACCTTGGATACGTATCTCTTTGTCAAGAACTATTTAGACCATTATCACAAAATTTGCGATCGCTAGAGTGCGAACGTCCTTTTTTTGGAAATTTGAAAATGACATCAATTTTAAGTCACAGCTTGAATCATGACGAAAATTATAGTCAATGAAGAGATTATAGAGCTGCATATGCCTGCAAAATTGGGGGGCTGTAGCTAAAACCGATCTCGAGTTATACACGTTTGAATTTTGGGAGGCCATTAAACACATACACACACACACACACACACACACATGCATCCGGACATTTTCTCCAAACGTGTTTTCTCGACATTTTGGCACATTCTGAACATGGTGACATGAAAATCTCGACAGGAAAATTTTCCATCGCCACATAGCTTCCTCTATGAGGAAGCAAAATCAATTAATTGAAATGTTTTTATAGCAAAAAAGTGCAGGAAAAAATCTGTTGTGAAAATAAATCTTAACTGATATTACATTTTGTCATTACAATATTAATTAATTATTTCCGTTACCTAACTATTGAAATATTTCAAAAACCTTATTGCTATGCGAACTGTCAATTTGCGCTTATGGGAATCGGTCACATGTAATTTTTTGAAGAGGCCACACTGCCGTGTCGGCCACTTGCGGCCAACTTCTGCTGGTGCGTTTCTACTGACTAACCCTGTATGTGAAATAATTAAATGGTGTTTAGTACCCCAATTTTGGGGGGTGGTTTTCACCGTCAAAAACTCAGTTTGGGCCGATAAGAAAAAACACGTGTCGCTTAGTTTTTCGAGTACTGCAACATATGTGAAAACGATAAAAATCGGAGGTAGACAATTACCAAGGGGTCCTTGTTAGTTAAAATGATATCACTAAATTTTTAATATTTATTTTCTCGAGAACGCTGCAACCGATTTCACATGGACAATTTGTATTTTGTTCTATTTTTAACAGAGAATATGCCAGTGCCTGCTGAAAAATAAGTCATGGGATACCCTGTATATGTTATGACGACGAAGTCGCACAAATGAATGGCACCGCGAGAAATAATTAATAAAATACTAAATTAACTGGACGCCAGGTATAACCTAAGTTATACCGCTGTCTCCTAAGGACACCCTGGCCAGCACTTGTGCGGTGGGGTCCTGGGTTTGTGAGACAATAATACAAATCTGAAAACTAGGGAGATTCACTCTAGAAACTACTGAAATTATTTTATACAACGACGAACTATCAGAATCAAAATTCAGGGATGGATCCGATTTATTTTAAATAGAAAATATAAGAACAATGTGGTTGAATACAAGTGATAAGTACGGAAAATAGATCGAGATGAAATGAACGCATTTGGATATTACCAGAACGGTATTATACAGGGTGCTTCGTAATTGCCATACACAGTAGGTCAATACTGGTTCAGGGTGGCCCCCTGAGTAAGAATCCGTAATTCGTTTGGTCCTACGTTCAGTAGTTTTTCTACAAATTGAGTTTTACTTCGGCCAATCAGAGGACAGCTTTGAGCGAGGTGTCACGACGCCTTCAACAGTGGAAGACTTTACAAGACTTCACTATAATCGGCTGAGTTCACTTGGTACATGTGGCAACGATAAACAAATTTAAAGATCCATTTGATTGTCGGCCGCACATAGCATTTGTTTCTCGACGGCATCGATGAAGTTAAAGCCAGCCAGGGATGCCCACTAGATACTACACCAAGCAAAGCACCAGAGAATGGGATTGGAGTAAAACAAATGCTACCGACGTTCCATGGACGAAACACATAAGCTGGACACCGGATCTTACAATACGTCAGATTGAAAAAAATAGGCTAGGAGAGAAATGCAAAAACACGTAAGGCCTTATTTTGCTAAGAGAATATTCACACCATCCTCACCATGGAAATCCAGTCCCGCTGCACTCCCGTCACGCGGGTAGTCCTGAGGCCCGCGTGACAGCGGTGGCGCCCTCTGTTAAAAATCCGAGGTAATTATTAAGTAGCCATTTGCATTCGGGAATCTTCTTCCCTGAGACCTCCTCAGCTCTCTCCCCCGAGGTCACTCAAAGGTGCTACCCCGTTCGTACCGTTTCTCCGGTGCGAAACCACGTGCTCCTGCGTGAGTCCCGCGTGTGACTGTTTTGATTTCGTCCCGTTTAATATTGCGCGTTTCTAGAGTCTATCGAGTTATTATATTTTGCGTTGCTACACTTTCAGTTATTATATTTCGAGTGTCATCTTTTCAGTGCTATTTATTATCTCTTGGTTTATTTTCTTCGTTGTTTTCTTCCGGTATCGGCACTTTATTTTGTTAATTATATTCATTTCATGATGATTGATTGTGATTATTATGATGCTGTTTACAGTATTGAAATATTTGTATTAGGCACATTTTACAGTTGTGCCAACTGTTTCTGACATAGGTTCCAAAAATCTGTGACTTTGGAAGGAATTACATATTGACATACCCACCTAAAATACATTGGCTACGAGTAAGAAATGGAGAAGTAATAAGTATTGTTCAACACAAAAAGAGACTAGCATTCAAAAAGAAAAAAAAATACCAATACGGATGATTTTTTTTCACCATTCATGCGATTTCGATCTCAAAGTGTTTGTTTTTTGCCGATATTCCGCATTTACTGAAATTGCTTTAGAATCATTTTGTCGATACAGGTTTTACAATCAATGGATTCCCCATCGAGAAAACAGGTATAGAAGAAACTGATTGAAATTAATGTAGGAGATTTGAAAATCGCTTTGAAAATCTCCAACTATTACCTGGACGTAAAGGGCACCGATAGGCAAAAAATTATCCCGGCTGCACAATTATTTTTTGATACAACATCAACTGCTGTAGAATGGGCTGCAACTCACTCAAATCAATTGATCAATGCCAGTAACTGGAAATTGACTGCAGATGCTATTCGATTGATCAATGATGGGGTTGACTTGCACAATTCCAAAAGCAGATTCGGTTGCAACGAAATTTCTTATGGATACGGAATTTCCTCACAGAAGCAAAATGAACTTCTCGAAAAAATGTCAAGTTGAATTGAAATCCCTAATCCTTTTTCAAAAAGGAATTTTAGTATCAAATGCCTTTCTTCAGCCATATTTCACCCAAATTCTGCCATGCTTGCAACAAAAATATAATACATCTGAGTTCACTATCAGTTATGTACTGACCAACAAACTGTCTCAGGACGTTTTAGAACAATTCTTTTTTTTTCATAAGATATGTGGGTGGAAGTAATGATCATCCGAGTGCTCTGAATTTCAAGTATAGGCCACGGTCATACATTTTGGGGAGGGATTCCAATTCTACGTCTTCTACTAACATAGAACACGCAAACGACCGTAAATATTCTTTAGAAAAGTTGACAATGATAACGGATGATTGGAGGCGATTTTATGAACCAGACGGAACTAACGTTAATGCCCAACAAGGTGACAAGGAAGAAGAGCTCTTTATTTTGCCGAGAAACGTAGGTGGCAGCGATATTTTGGGATTTCTTCGAAATCTGCAAAATAATGTTAAAATTGCTAATCAAGTTACAAAAAACAATTTTTCTTAATTTATTTTGTCGTAGGACTTCTGACTTGTTCACACGTAACTGCTGATGTGAACAAATTAAATATCTTAAATTTTCCATTGTAATGTGTTTAAAAACGATTGTCAATCATTTTATTTATAGAACGAAGACAACGAGAATATTGTTACTGCTGATTTATCAGTGTTCATTTCAATAATAGAAGAGGAATCTCTGTTGCAAGTCTCCGGACAGGTAGATACCTTAGAAATCGTAAATGAAGAAGGATTGAAATACATTGCCCGATATGTAACCCATCGTTCCAGAAAGCAGTTTCCAGAATTGGGCTTCACAAGAAATGAAATAAATACTGAAACAAACTCTGAGTGGAGTCAGCCCCCGGATGATTGAATTCAGTTTATTTCAAAAGGAAACCTTCTACTTATGTCCTTCGGATACTTTATTATCGGCAGCTAAAATTATAAATAAAGAATTCGAAATTTATCACGGCTCCACTTTAAATGGAGATAAATATATCTCCCAAAAATTGGCCGACATGGTAAATTAAAAAATTGTAAGAAAAAATAAAAGTCCTCGAAAAGTTTTATTAATTTTAGTTCGCGTGCGTACGTATATTCGTCTTCGCAATTTAATTTTAAAATTAGTACAGCAAAGAAAAAAAATATATAAAGAAGAATAAAAATGTATATAATAAGTAATGCCAAATATAATTATACAAAATCTTGAAAATATGTTTAAATATAACCTTTTCCCTCTGAAGTTTCTTATTATTTCCTGAGCTGCTCAAACTGATGTGAAGCATTTATTATTATTCACAATCTATATTTTTTACATTCTCTAACAATTCATTGTTTTTATTTTTCAAATAAATGTTTTTATCTGTGAATCGACATACAGTAACATTTTTTAATGAAACATGTAATATTCAGTTATAATACGTAAGGACTCGCGGTGTACAGGGTGTTCAATAGGAATATATGAAAACTAATAAATTGGTATTTTGCAATAAATAAAAGGATCGGATCCATGGCATTTTTTTTTAATAGAAGAGAGGTCATTTTCATTTTATAACCATTTATTAAAAAAAAGCATGTTTACATAGAATAAATTATATGTTTAAGAAATATGAACAAATGTCAATATAAATGATATACATACCTGCATTTCTTTGAATTGTTACGTAGGGCGTAGTGGCTAGCGAGGCCTTTAAATTTGATAACGAAAATTTCGAAGTAACCAAAAGAAAAGGAACGACCAGAGGTAACGTGAATACAGTTTGAGGGAATTCCGAGCGGTAAGAATACACTCAATGGTGGGTTAGCTGCTCGTTTAAGGTGTTGAAGCACGCCTTGCTATTCCAACGTGGAGAGATATTCCCTGAAATGCTTATGGATGGGTAATAGATATTTAATACGCGAGGAAATTTGAATTTGCGATATATTGTTACAAATAAATCAGTAAGTTTCTATAAATTATTGTTGTTTACAGTGTTTGAGTTATGAGAAATTCGGGATAGAGATCGTGATATTGAATTACAAAACCTGACGTGAGGTTAAGGAAATAAGAAATTTTTTGGAACAGAAAAGTATCCAGCATATGCGTTACTTGATTTGGAAAAGACTAGTCTATGCGGCTCAATTTTTCCCGATAACCAATCCAGCCTATTCCCTACGGTATGTAATAACGAATCCGTACTTAGGCCAGATTACGAATATTACACCGGATCTAATACTCTAACGGTTAGAGCCACGAGTGACAATGTGCAGTCCGATCTTTTGCGCGTGAAGCTAAACGATTTTCTGAGCATCGGTACCATAACTTTGACTGCTTATATAGTCATTGTTCACTGATGCTCTTAGGTATGGTTAGGACCTTAGGAATGCAGTCAACTAAGCAGCTGGGTAGGTGACACGGCCAGTGCACTGGGTAACGCACGGAGTCTGCAATTCTATTGACTGTTGGCTAGTTATTCTGTTTCGGAAATGATAACCAATACTATACGTAACACCCTTTATGCTCACTTACTGGCCTACGGTACGCGTAGATGACAAGCTGAAAATTGCTTATTATTCTCAAATTATTCTTAAAATTATACTTGAGGCTACGATTATAATTACTATAACCATGGAATCCGTTTGTAGCTGTTAAGTTATTTTAATTTTTAAATCAAGTACAATATCAGAATTTAGTAGTCAGTAGGTCGGCTTTGGAAATGAAATAAATTTGTAACTAATGAGGACTGTTATCATAGACTTATAAAAAAGTATGCGTCCTCTTACGGAGGAATTGAAGACAAGATCTAAAGTATGGAAATACTCGGTTGGTAATGCCATCCTTTTCGCACGTACAGAGATTGGGGAGAAGACAACGAGAAGGCAATTAGGGAAAGTCTTGCGACTCGCCGCAACATTTATCCGAACCAACCGGAGTCCTACTACCTCATAATGTTACCCCAACATCTCCTTGGGCCTACTTCTTTTCAATGGTTGAGAATTGGCTTCTGAATTGAGAATCTGGATGCTCTGAGGGTAACAGGTAAGACAATCCTTATGAACTTATCATTATCCAAAGTTAGATTATTCGTGAAAATAGCTTTAGTGGTCGCTTCGTTCGATGTTGCAGCGACGCTGCCGAACGGTGGAGGAACTAAAAATTCTATCTTTAACCTAACACTGTATGCTCGATACGTAAAAATGAATCACTGGGTAGAGCAATGCAAGGCGCATGTTTCATCCTGTGTAATAAGTGCACAATGATCCACCGGGCGCACATACAAGCTGTCGACCGTCTAGTTAAAGACCTCAGCAATTGTAAAAAGATAATGGGTGGCGTTACTTTCGTGTTCGCCGGTGATATCCAAGAAATTTTACTGTTTATGGCTACCGAAAGTCTCTCTAATATTGCGAAGACAACTGGAATGAATATTGCGTGAATTTCGTGTAATTGCGATTACCTTATTCCGCCCATGATTCTAATGTGCAAGTGTTTATATTTCTTCTGAACGTTTGGCGCATACCGAGTTGTTGATATCGCGCGCTATGACTTAAAGTGATTGATAGTTAACTGTTTTTAAAGTTGAAATTAGGATCAGCTAAACTTTTCGAAAATAGCAGAATTTGACGGCTCTCTTTTAATTTTTAAACGCTTCTTGATGTATGATTCATAGAAAAAAGATGAAGTACCAAGAAAGAAGGATGTACGATGGAAAGAGTTAGGACGGACGTATCATATTTCATTACTAAAAAGTTTATCTAAAACTATTACGGTAACTATTTTCTTAAACTACCACCATACAGCATTAGCATCTACAAATGCTAATAATGCAGGCTCAGAGGATCTGTCAAAAAACTTTGTATATTTATAAGAAATTGTTTCTTTTTTCCTGTATTTAAGTAACACATAACGCAATGGAACTAAAAAAGGTAATTACAATATTACCTTGCCTGCACTTTTAGAGATACTAAACCAATATTTCAAAAATATCAGTTGCAAAAAGGCTGTTTCAGGTCATAACTGGATTAATTATGACGCAGAGACCGCAGAAATTCATAGATATTGAAAAAAAAGTTCAAAACAGTAACATAATTGCCAGTTTAAATGATGATTGAAGCATTCTCGAAAGCATGATCGACCAAAGAGAACTTCGTGGTACTTAGTCGAGAATATGTTGCGGCGATATTCGGTTTTAAGTTTATTCGCGAAAATATGTGTGTATCATTTGTGCAAATTACAAGGAGTAAACGTTAAACATGTTTCAAACATAGTTTCCGCCCCTCCGATCGGTGACAGGAACATCACTTTCAGCTATGATGAAATTTTAACTGAAAGGCAGAAAAGGTGTTACGCCGAACAATCGTCGGATCCTCGAAAACCTGCTGATGAAAGGTGTCTCTCCTCTTGGATTCCTTGGTCCTTCCCACAAAGTAATCCTCCATATTACGTGCAACGTCCTCCTCGCCCACGTCCCACACGTCCCCCACGTCCCCCACGTCCCCCACGTCCTCCACGACCGCCACGTCCTCCTCGACCACCTCGACCACCTCGACCACCCCGTCCTCCACCATCTCCTCCACCACCACGTCCACCACTTCTGCCGGTCGGTGGCCCTGGAGGGCCTGGTGGCCCAGGAGGTCCAGGCGGTCCAGGAGGTCCTGGCGGACCGGGCGGGCCAAGCGGATGTTCGTTACCGCAAGGAATGCCAGGAGGACCATGTAGTATTGGTGGGCCAGGAGGCCCTGGAGGCCCTGGAGGACCTGGCGGTCCTGGCGGTCCTGGCGGTCCTGGCGGTCCTGGTGGACCTGGAGGATCCGGATGGCCGAACGGCCTGCCTGGAATTCCAGTAACCATTCCACTATTCCCAGAAACCTCTCCTATGTGTCCAAAGGGGCGTCCTCCTGCACCACCTGGACGACGTTGTGGCGCTGGAGGATATGGAGGCCCTGGAGGACCTGGAGGTCCTGGAGGACCTGGAGGACCCGGAGGTCCAGGTGGACCAGGAGGACCAAGCGGACCAACAATCATTCCGGGATGCACAGACGGAAGATTGCCAGGATCACCTGGAGCAACATGCGGTCCAGGAGGTCCAGGTGGTCCTAACGGACCTGGTGGTCCGGGGGGACCAGGAGGACCTGGAGGACCAGGGGGACCAGGGGGACCTGGAGGACCAGCGGGATCTGGAGGACCAGCGGGACCTGGAGGACTAGACGGATTAATACATGTACCACCACCAATTTCAATAAAGCCGCCAAGTCCACCACTATCACCACTACCTCCAATGCAACCATCGCTATTTCCACCATCATCGCCATCGGTACCACCATCAAATGAATTACCGAGTCCTGGAAGTCCAGGAGGTCCAGGAGGACTAGGTGGTCCTGGTGGTCCCGGTGGACCTTCCGGTCCTGGAGGTCCAGGTGGTCCTGGAGGCCCGGGTGGGCCTGGAGGCCCGGGGGGTCCTGGAGGTCCAATAGTTACATCAGTACCAGGGTTTCCTCCAGGATCCCCTGGAGGACAAGGAGGTCCAGGTGGCCCAGGAGGTCCTGGTGGCCCTGGCGGGCCGGGAGGTCCAGTCGGTCCAGATATACCACCAGGTGGACCAGGAGGACCTGGTGGGCCCGGGGGACCAGGAGGGCCTGGAGGGCCTGCGCCAGGTACACCAGGTGGATTATTTGGACCAGGAGGACCTGGTGGTCCAGGTGGGCCTGGTGGTTCCGGTGGACCAGGCGGTCCAGGAGGACCAGGGGGACCTGGCGGACCAGGAGGTCCAGGAGGACTTGGTGGACCATCGCCAGGATCACCATACGGTCCTGGAGGCCCAGGTGGATTGGGTGGTCCTGGTGGTCCAGGCGGACCAGGCGGACCAGGTGGACCTGGTGGTCCTGGTGGACCAGGTGGCCCCGGTGGTCCTGGAGGAACAGGTGGAGCAGGTGGACCAGGTGGTCCAGGTGCTACAGGAGGAGCTGGAGGAGCTGGTGGTCCAGGAGGACCAGGAAGATCCGCACTTGGAGAAGAACCTCAATGGTTGTCTTCTTCAGGGCTGGAAGCAATAAATATAGAGCGTCAGAGCTTAGCATCAGACACAAGCATATCCGCCGCTATGGCTGCAATAGCAAGTCCTGGAATACCGGGATTACCTGGAGCGGCAGGGCCGGGGGGTGTTGCAGGATATCCAGGAACACCCGGTGACTCAGGAAAGCCTGGAACTCCAGGAACACCCGGTGACTCAGGAAAGCCTGGAACTCCAGGTATTGCAGGAATGCCCGGAGCACCAGGTTCGCCAGGAATGAATGGAATGCCAGGTGCCACAGGCGTGATCGTTGCACTAGGAAAACGAGTACCAGGGCCACCGGGACCGCGGGGATTACCGGGATTGCCAGCACCGCCCGCATTGCCAGGACCCGCTGGTCCAACAGGTCCGGCTGGACCAGCTGGTGAAGTAGGTCCGGCTGGACCAGCTGGCCAAATAGGTCCGGCTGGACCAGCTGGTCAAACAGGTCCGGCTGGACCAGCTGGTCCAACAGGTCCAGCTGGAGCAGAAGGAACGCCAGGTAAACCGGGATTCGGAATACCAGGAAATCCTGGAGAACCAGGAAAACCCGGTCAAACAGGTCCTGCGGGACCACCTGGCTTACCAGGACCCCAAGGATTACCAGGAATTCCAGCGAAATCAAGTAAGCTTATATCATACAGTGAGGATAAACAATTATTTAATGTTATTATGTAATATATATTGTATCTTTGGATGTAAATTTTTCATTAGCCGTGCCTTCATCCTCTGACTCTGATACCAGTATCCATTTCTCAACTCAAATTGGAAGCTATAAAGGTCAACCATGTTGTCCTATCAACATGTCCTGGGTTTTAACTATAAAGAAAAAGTCATGTAGAACGGAACCACCCTGCGAAAAAGTAGTATCGAAAAAATGGCTCGGTCGAATGTCTCGAATGAATCCACGATCAAACTTAGACCAGGATTCTAAGGATGACGATTATGAATATAAAGGTGAGAGTAATAAACATATGTTTTTATAAGCAATTACCTTCCAAACCTGTCAGACGCTAACTATTTTTTCTCTATAAAACACTGATAACAATGATTTTCAGATTCATCCGATAATTTAGAGAATATTAACACGTCTGATGAGCGAGAAAACGAAGCTTACTATATAGAAAATTAAGGAATTTGGTTTGTTATTATCAGAAAAATGCACATCAACTAACTAGTATTATCACTGTTACTAATAATGGTTTACATAATTGTTCGATTTTAATGATAGCCCCAGCCCGCTATGTCTATTTTCAATGCTTTAGGCCGTCACACATGGCCTGTAAGATCAACGATTTTTATTGTTCTATAATGATTCAACAAATGCGTATTTTAAGGTTCTTTTATATTGAAATCGAAACGTCGGAATCTGAATAAAATGAATAAGCTATAACCGAATGCCAAAAATGATTTGCTAAGAAGTTATAACACTTAGTATATAACGAATGATGAAAAATATATGAAAATGTAGTGTTTCATGAAAAAATTTATGAATTTTTGAATTAAAGAAAAAGAACTTATAAATCTTCAAGAGGATACTTGGAGTTAGTATAAAAAGTTCACGTTCTCGACAATTATACTTTCACTTTTCCCTGCAAACAATATGCTTCTGAAGTATTATAGTTTTTCATAGTATATTATATAGGGCTGAAGATGAGGCAAAATGTCTATCAAGAAAATTAAAAAATGAAAAAAACATTCGTTGTTAAGAAAAAATGAGTCAAGTTAACTAATCAATGAAGTTTTGATTTTCTACAAAGGAACACAGTCGCTTTATTTAATGCAATACTTTCTCAATGGCTGCTCGAAGTTCCTTTCTTGAGAACTTGAAAGAACGAATTAAAAAAAAAAGTACACAGGTTGATGCATTAAACATCAGTGATCCTTCATTTAAAAATCTGACAATCGAAAATATTTGTTTGTAACTCATGCATGAAAAGCGCTGCTTTTCGTGTTTCCAAAGTGTGACGTAAGTGGCGCTTTATAACTAAACTAAGGATGCGATAAAAATGCTGCGCATGAAAATATGAAAATGCTCGCCTTCGGCTCGTGCTCGTGTTACTCGTGTGCGGCTCGTGCGACCAACTTCACCGCCTGCCTATAACGTTCGCTTTCTCGCACTTGTATCGCAAAGTACTATTTTAAATCTACAAAAATACAGAATCAAAACGGAGCAGGTATTCAGCTATTCGGCATGAACGTAGCCAGAGCAGAATTTCGAATTGTACTCGGAGCACATGGGCTTCCTGCACCGCAAGCCTTGACATTACGTCTTTCGGTGGACGTGTAATTACCACATTGAACATGAACTATGCGAGCTAAGCAACCAGCATCTTCACGATCAGAGGGCTGACGGGGGTTGCAGAAACGACAGGGACGCGTATATCGAGGGAGTAGAGGTAGATATGATTTCCGCCTCCCGAAAACAGCACTGCAGCCACCCTAACAGGAAAAGATGCCAGAATCTATTTCATCCGAATAGACAAAACAATTAAAGATCACGAGCTCGCTAATGGAGCAGATTTAACAGCGATTCTGGTTGGGCCAGTTGGTGATATTACGGCGCACTCTCGGGCAGGTTCCCGATTTTGAAAAATTGTAGCGTCACTCACGGCATGGATCTCAGCGGTTATTTCATAAAGTTTTGTATCGTTTACTGTATCGTTAACCCCTTGGGGGGGCCTATAATCCAGGAGAATGTGTTCCTGAGGATATTAGAAGTATCTGAACGACGGTGAATAACGCTCAAAGGGTACTTTGGCTATTTTTTTCAATAACGAGATTAATCGAGCGGTCTGTTCATCGCTACGAATCCGATAATTTCTAATACGGCGGCAAACGAAAATTCGGTCTTCTCCCTTCCGTCTTTCTTCCATTTCGGGTTCCTGCGTCAAATCGTTCAGTGCACGACTCGCGGAATCGTCTCCCTAGCATACGAATACTTGACTTAATATCGTTATCATTTACTATAGTTTCGTATTGCTAGTTGCGTTGTTCGAACGTTATTTTGTAATATCGTTTAGGCTATTGCCAAATTACGTTTTGTACTTTTACTTTCTTAATTTTATTTCACCCTACGCATTATTTTTGTTATAATTTTTTCATGCTAAAATAAATCGGTCTAGCCTTCTACGTTCTCCCTACTTTGGGGCCGCTAGGCCCTCCCCCACTAGTTGGCCCTCCGGACCTTTCTGGTATACGCAGAATCTGGTATACTTTACAGTTACCGCCTCGTTTTCTGCAACAACACACTGTCTTGTCATAGACGCTTCTCGACGTCTTGCTTTAATATAAGCGGCCGAGCCTCACGCATCGAGTCAGTCTGAATTTTGAACGCAACGCTGTCTTTTCGAACTAGTGAAAATCTGAGTTCTCGCGGTGGTCAGTATCTGCTGTTTTCAGTTGTGCGAAATTTCCTATGCTAACCGCTTTTGCATACTATTTGTCATATCACAGTGCTTCTGGTTCAAGCTCAGCCGCAGATTTTTTGATTTCTTGCTTTATTGACGTGCAAGCGTTCGCTTTCTTTAATCTTTGACTTGCACGTTGCCGCCTTTACTTCAACTTCCTTCACGTGCAAGGTTTCTTACTCTTTTCTTCATTTCCACGGCGCATACCCGTTTTAATATTTTTAATCTCAGCGACGTGCGAGATTCCTCACTGTTCTACTTTGACTTGCACGGTATCAATGTCGTCCTTATCCACAAAACTTATTTCTCATTGTTAACATCTTGATTCTGAGTTTAAATCAACTCATCAGTTGTTCAACAACAATAACTATTTTTACGATTCCAGCTAGGTTGTATTCCTGCAACGACTTCTTCAATACTTACTACAGTCCTGAACAATTTCCGATAGTTTTGCGTTCGATAATATTAATTGCAGTAGTTTTTGGTGAACCCCCCCCCCCCAGGTTCTGTTCTTCTCCGGATCCATGGCCCCACCGCATAAGAGCTGGCCAAGGGTAATATACATATGTATATAAATAAATTGGAGACAGTTAACGGTACAGCTTCTCTGTATTTGGCGCCCACAAATTTGTTATACTGTTTTATTTATTTTTTTTTTTAATTTTCCACAGGGTGTTATTTATTTGTCAAAGACCATGTGGATGTGCAAAATAGTATCTAAGAGAACTCCTCCCATCCTAAAATTCCTCAAAATTCCTATCGACCTTTCACAGCGACGCCGATAAAAAAAAAGGAAAATAGGACTTTCAAATTCCTAATATTGCATAATTCCCTTGAAATTAGTCATAGCGAAAGTCATGAGGAAATAATATTAGAAAGTGTTACTTTTAATATTCTAAGAATCCAAAGTCCAGTCCCGCGACTGGAATCAAAACAAACAAGTGCCCAGGCGCTATCAGTCGGCACGCGCTGAACCACAATAGGAATACCAGTAAGCCGGTATTTGAAGAAACCGCCAATCCAATTACTGAAATTAAATATAAAATCAATCAATCAAAATATCAAATCCAAAAAGCGACGTTAACGCCTTGGGCGAATAAAAATCGTTTTCCCCACTAAAATTAACGTATTCCTCTCGAGAATATAAGCAGTGGCTTCCTCGATAGGAGGAATTCACTCTGCACTCGACTCCGTTCTAGGATACCGACTCCAACTAGACTCGTGTACGCCGAAAGACGACAAGAGGCAGTAAAATTGTGAAAAGTATAATTATCAAGAAGCAAGTGGAAAATCTATCCTTTATTCCACAGTAAACCAATGAACAGTATTGTACTGCAAACTGTGGGAGCTCATCCTTGGTAATTCTTGGTCTCAGGGAGCATTGTGTCTCACCTCTGTTTCAAGAAACCTGCTCTCCTTGTAGATATCCTGCAGCAAAGTCACTGTGCCGGCGCTGTCAGGAATCGACCAAAAATCCGCCTTACTAAAACCCACCTAAAAACCATTTGATACCATTTAAAAACTAAAAACTGGGCATTCAGAACAGTGACGGAACTTACACAATAATGTTACCGAACAGTTTACCAGAAAGTTTCGAGCAATTTGCTGGAAATTTTGGACCTCGTGATACATTACCGAGGTCTAAAATTTGCAAAATTTAAGATTTTGGAAAAGTTTGAGAGAAGAAAATGCAAGGAAAAGCATGACGAACAGACAATAAAAAATTGTGGCAAGAAAATATTATAATAATAATAAGCCGGGAACTTCAGGGAGACAGAACAATAGCTTCAAGGGTAGAAAATTTCCATTCAGGTGCAGCCAGTGCGAAGAATGGGAAGTTGAATGTCCGAGTCGAAAAGAATCGAGTAAACAAGGACAGCAATCGCTGCCCAGTGCATCGAGTCAACAAAGACAGACCCACACTTCGAATTACCGACGAAGCAGGGCTCATGCCGTCGAAGAATCGTATCTGGTGGAGACTATCGATGCTGGTGAGACGTTCCAAGCAGAACCCAAGGAGCGAGGCAACCAGTGGGGCCTGAGGCCCACTAGGGGTTCTACTTCCTATGTGTGCAAGGAGGAAACACTCTTCGACTCCTGGGTACCAACGCAACGAGTCAAACTTAGTCTGGCGAGCAAAACATCAAAAAACAAACGCGAAGGGGACAGTCCGTTTCCCCATTTCAAATGGATGAAGTTCAAGTTTTGAAAACACTCTCTTCGTTCCTGATCCGCGTGTGAATTTATTTTCCATAGCAAAAGTCACAGACAAAGGACACGAGGTAATCTTCAGGCAAAATGAGGCCGTAATCCAAGATGAATCTGGTCACATCAAATTGATTGCTGATAGAAGAGGCGACCTATATCACCTCAGATAACGTATGGAGTCGGAGCAGACAGCCATCGAAACCCCTGATCAGAAGTTGACTGATATTCACCTGTGGCATGAAACGATGGGACATCTGACTGCCAATGACCTTCGGCTGATGGCGAGGAACAACGATATCAAAGGAGTGATCAGTCTAAAGACTGATGATTACTTGCCGGTATAAGAGAAAAATTAACAGCTTTATCATTTCCAAAACGAGAGAGTAGAAGCGACATGCCACTCCAATTGGTATACTCTGACATTTGTGGGCCAATGAGAACCCAATCAAATGGGGGAGGTATTTATTTTGCTACCTTCATTGACAACTACTCACGCTGGTGTGAGGTCTTCATTTTGAAAAAGAAGTCTGAGATCTTCACAACTTTTAAGAGTTACAAAAGCCGAGTTGAAAACAAGCTTAATCTGAAAATAAAGGTGTTTTAATCTGACAACGCAAGAAACTACACAACTACTGAGTCTAGCGACTTACCGAGAGCCAACGATATCCAGATGAAGGCTAACTGTTCCGTATATACCCCAAAGAATGAAGTGGCTGAACGCAAGAATCGAACATTGGTAGAAATGGCTCGATGCTTGATCTTGAAATCTGGCTTAACGCTTTCATTTTGGGCTGAAACAGTCTGCACTGCTAACTTTATAAGAAATCGTTGTCCAACATAAACACTGTTTGGTAAAACTCTCTATGAATACTGGACTGGCAAATTGTCAGACTTAAAATTCTTGAGAATGTTCGGTGAAACAGGCTATATATTAAATAAAGAGCCCAGTAAAGATCAGATGGACACGAAGGCTACCGAAGGAATTTTTGTTGGGTATTAAATTAGGGCTTACAGGATTTATATCTGTCAACGAAGAAAAATGTTCATAGCCAGGAATGTTCGATTCATAGATCAAATGTATCTAACGCCACATGACGAACACATTATTTCAACATTCACCAAATTTGGCGATCTCAAGGTACTGACCGATGATTCAAACAGCAACGACACTGAGGATCGCCCTCAAACTGAAATAGGCCATGAGAGCCTGAGTGACACGGTTGAGGTGGTAACAAATATACAAAAAGAGGTCGAGGTCGACCAAAAAGTGTACGCAGTGGAGGGCGTGGCAGACCAAGAAAAGAATATAACAAAATTCCAGTGACTTACGTACAAACTATATCATCTAAAGGATCATCAATACCTTCAATATCGTCTGAGCATGTTGAGGAAACTCCAACTCAAGCAACTGCGGAGGGAGCTGATGTTCCTGAAGTGACGGTTACGGAAGTAGTAGAGGGCGACGTCTTCACAAATGGCACAAATGCTCATGAAAAGGATGAGCTTTAACAAAGCTGTGCAAGTCAAGCACAGTTTGCCTACGAAGCAGATGAGATCATAAAATATGCATTCAACGCAGAAATCAACTTCAAGGACGCCTTGAAGGGCCCTGAAAGTGATGAATGGAAAGATGCTATTCTTGTAAAGGTGCGAAATCTCATCAAGAACAAGTCATGGGACTTGGTGCCGACTCCTGATGATAGAAACATCGTCGGCTGTACATCATCTAGGTGGAAGTCTTCACGTGACGAAGGCCAGACTTGTGGCTCAGGGGTTCACCCAACAAACCCAAGTGAATTGCACCGAAACGTTCGCTCCAGTGTCCAGGCTTACTTTAATAAGAATGCTAGTGAATCTGTCAGCCAAATTCAACATGAAAATTGAACAGATCGACATCACTACTGCATTCCTAAATGGTACCCTAAATGAGACCATTTATATGAATAAACCACGATTGATGGAAGGAACTCTCGAAGAAATAATCAGGAAAGAAGCTCGTGATAGAAACATTTTAAATGTTTACAAGAAATACTGAAAAAGATGAACCAAGATGTAGTATGTCTACTCAAAAGTGCACTACGTGGACTGAAACAAGCAGGACTCCAATGGAATATTGAAGTCAACAACGTCTTCAGTCGATTGGGCTTACAACGATCCAAATCCGACAGATGCATTTATTATGCCTGGAGATGTAATCAGCTGATGATAGTATATGTCTGCGTTGATGATTTTCTGATTGCTTCTCAAAACCAACGATGGATCACATACATCAAGAGACAACTCTCAACATACTTCAAGGTCAAGGTTTTAGGAGCTGCCCGCTGCTGTCTTGGACTTGAAATTAATCAGTCATCGGACTGCATTGCAATTAAACAATCGAGTTATATCAAGTAGTTGATCAAGAGGTTCAACATGCCGGATGTCAACCCTAGGAGTACACCTATGCAAGTTGGAATTAAGCTATCCAATGAATAGCTGAAAATAATGAAAAATTAATAGCCAGATATAAGGAAACAACTAGTAATGTAGGATAAGGAAAAGACTGAGATGAAAGGCGAAATAAACATTTTCCTAACAGCGTGCGCAAAATTCGATTTTGCGCACGGGTTTGCGTGCGCAAAGTGCCTCATTCCCGCACTGTCAAACGCGTGTGCAAAATCGAATTTTACGCAGCTTGTTAGGAAAAATAGTATACGATACACGTGCGCATAGGCGTCTCCCGCACTCGTCTCTTTTGTCACCCTCGCTACGCTCGGGCGACAAACCCGACTCTTGCGGGAATCACCTACTTTGCGCACTTGTATCGTAATATACTAATATTGAACTGTTAACTTAATTGTAAGAAATATCTTTATTGCGATTACTGTAATAATGTAAGAGGGACTGTAAATGGTTGAAAAGACCATACGCTGGAATAAATAAATAAATAAAAATCTTCTGCCATATTACAGCTCATTTTAGTTTTTATACAAAATTAGTGTTCAACGATCCGAGAAACGCTCTAGTACCGAGTTGCATGCAAAATCAGTTAATTTATTGACCATTTTGAATTTTGGATTTTCGACCTCAAATTCGTATTCACCGCTCTAAAAACTCACCTAGCACCAAGTTGTATGGAAATCCGAATTTATTAAAAAATTTTCTTCAAGACGTATATACTCTTTCTATCATAATCTAGTTCTTTCCGTGCTGCCTACGATAAAAGAAAACACTACCAAATGTATGAGGCAATGTGTTTTATTCTGTATATGACTGGATTTATACTTTGAAACAATCGGTGATCCCATACTCCACGTGAAGGTGCTGCTGGAAGGTATGAAGTTTGATCAGCATCAGAAGTCTATCAAAAATGCCTAAACTTCGCATATAAACACAATGAAGTCTCTATAGGCACACACTTTTGGGTAACATTTGCCATTATCTGCTTAGTTAAACGTGAAGATAGTACACCTGCTGTGAAACATGACGATTTTCTACGTCTCCCTCTATCCGCCTCTCCTCCTCACTCTAATGCTAATAATGGCGAAGACACTCGATACAGTCTCATTTCAGTGCCAAGTATAGGACTATACAACTTCATTGTATCTACGGTAATATGAATACTACCTCCAAGTATTATTTAGATTATTTTTTCTCATTTTACATTTAAAATGTGATAAAACTTTCCTTTTATTTTTCGACCTGAAAATAAGATAAAAAGATAGTTGGTCCATTCGATGAGCAATGAAAAAAAAATATTCAATGTTTACCACACCAGATTTTTAATATTTCGAACCATTTTTTCACAAGTCCCTAATGTGAATCTTACCAGCGACACTGTACATAGAAGCACCACTGCAGCTGGTTTTCCATAGCAATCAGATGTATGGTTAACTTCGATTGATGCGTTTGAGCTGCATAACCATGCATATGCAAACTCTTCGATGCTAAATCTGCATGTTGCATACATTTAACCTTTGGAGGGCCAAAAGACGTTAATAACGTCTCGAAGGTGGTATCTGATATACATATAGGGTATCTGTCTATCGCCTGACACGAAACACTGTTTCCTATATTGATTTATTAAAATTTCGAAAATAATTTCCGCCGGCCCTCCAAAAGTTAAAATACAAAAGAAGCACTAATGATTTTAAAATAATATGATTAAATGAGATTATTAAAAAGGAATTAGATAGATTTGTAATTTGTAGTGTTGATCAAATTCACTACACAGAAAGACATGATATATACATATTATTACGGAGTGATAAGAGTCATGTTACAGTACAGTTAGCGTAATAGAATGTGTTTAGAGTAAGCTAAAACATATTATTTTAATTCGGTTGTATCTACCTTTACCTAAACTATGCCTATTCCACTGGGCCATTGTCACTGAGTCATAAAGGTGAACAAAGTTGATAAGAAATCGGGCGAGAACGACAAAGTTATACAAGGTTCAATAAGACATGACGTCGAAAAAAGAGTGCCGAGTCGAGGATAGGAAATAGCGGGAAATATGCCTGACTTTTTATTATCTTGTCATAACTATTATTAGAGATCTAACCTTTCTTTTTCCTGTTCGCCTTATTGTGGATACTAAACTCTCAAAGTAGCGTCATAATAGTACTTTAAATTCATAATAATAAAGTCTGTCATATGAGAATTTAACCGCGCATCAACGTATCTCATACCATTATATATATATAATATATATATATATATATATATATATATATATATATATATATATATATATATATAATTATATATGTTTTTTATTTATATTTATCTCTATATTCATATTTATATTTATATATAATATAATTTTCGTAATAGTATGTATAATATATTCACTACCTGCATATCACAACATAAATTTATTCTGTCCTCATTCGTTCAAATACATACATTCATGCGTACACTTATATTCCATCTACATAATTATATAATATAACATTGCCGTGATTGCATAGTGGTTGAGACTCCAAACACTGTAGCGTAAATCAAACGAATTAGATCCAGGAAAAAATGACTGAAAGGAAGTGAATTCCGTCTCATTTCATTTTCGTAATTCTCGTTGATCCACATCGTGACAAGAAGTTTCAACGAAAGTATCTACCCAAGCCTACCATTGCAAAAACCAGAAGCTTCGTTTTGTCAATGTCTTTTACATTATCTCATCTAATGTACGTAATACGCTATGGATATTTTAAGCAACACGCCATTGTCTAAGTATTATTCCGTTATAGCCGACGATCCAAAAATGCGTATTGTTCTTCTTGCCGTATAATAATCGGTAGTACTAATCGACAGAATCGAATTTAATATTTGCTTAGATACCAACATTGACACCCTTCTGGCTCTGACTGCTCTCTAACACTTTGCGTCTCCTCAAATAACCGCATATTGGTGTCTATCGTGTAAAATACTGGTAGTCGTAGTTCGGATACACCCATGAGTTAAAGTGCCACGCTTCGAGGCTTCAAGCGGCCGTAGTTAGCACCATCCCCTATTTATTTCTCGTATATCCAACATTTATTCATAATAAAAGACTCTTAATTGCAACTAGAATCAATAGATGGCTATAATTGTCCTATGCTACACTGCTCGTAAACTCATCCACTAACAATTTTACATCAGCATAAGACATTAGAAGCCATGGTTCAGCTTGAACGTGTATGCTGGTTTACGTTGAACCTTTTTGAAAGTCCGGTGCTGCTAACGCTTACAGTATACAGCAAGAGGCTGAACAGCAACTGCTTCCCCCTCCTTTACTTTTTTGTCTCTGATCTGCAACCAAAATAATCGAGCAACTTAGTATAAAATTTTAAATGCTAGTCAATTTTCGAAGATTATAATTATTTAGTTGCAATATAAATATCCCTGTAGCCAACTTCACGTTGTATATTATAAAGAGGGTGAGCACAAATTTTTTAGGATAAAAAACATTAAACCACCGTGTACGATGTGTGTTTATGCACTGAAAATAAAACTTTTGGCTCTTCAATGACCGTGTAAAACATGTATAACAACGTGTACACAATGTATAACATATGCCTTATATACGTTACATGATATATAATATACTTATAAGTTCTCTTATCAGAAAGGGAAAGTGAAAATATCGGCTATTGTCGTTTCAATCGTTGAGAAGTGTATTTTCAATGACTGCACGGATTTTTCAGATGGAACAGACGCTTCGGAGAAAGTTCTTTTATTGCATGATGATGATTTAAGACAGGCAAATAAATAGATGCATTAAGATAACCTCCTAAACGTCAGGTTTCGCTTTCCATGACTACAGGATTTTTTAAAATAAACTAACGGTTGGAAAAAGTGCCTGATTGTTATATCAAAAAATGTTTAACAAACCGAAAATTGTGATGAGTTGTGCCATAATTGTGTATCTCAAAAACAAAAAAAAACGAATCATTCACAAGGAAATATTGCTTCTTACTCCGTTTTGTTTTTCCGAAAAACTTGAATATTCATGCTAAATTATATGTATTGGTTTAGTACGTTTAAAAAAATCAAGAGACTATTGGATCTCCCGTCAACTACAGGCAACAGGCGGTACAGGGAAGCGCTCAACCAAGATTCTTTATTTATTTTTTTTTTTATTATAGCGTTTAAGTCTCATTAGAGACTTATATTGCTTACTTTATTAAAATAAAAGTTAATACAAAATAGTAGAGATTATATAAACAAAAATAAATATACAGATTATACAGATTTTTTACAAGCTAACAAAAATTCCGCAACGAATTTACAAGCGAAGGAGTTAGGTTTATCGATGATGTTTTCGATTCTTAAAGGCAGTTGAAATTTTAATTTGAACAATTTTTTGAGAAGCATATTTCTTTCATTATCGAATAATGAGCATTGCCAAATAATATGGTTTAGATCTTCAATACCTTCTTTACATTCACATATAGGGCTATCTAATATCTGAATTCTAGCTAACGAGGCTGCTAAACTGTATTGGCTGGATCGACACCTATTTATGGAAGGGATATAATTTCGTGAATAACTTTTATTGGCAAACCAAGGTTTAGTTGAAGTGGAAAAGTAATAATAAAAATAAATGTTTCCTTTAGTGTTACTTTCTTCCACAGCTTTAGAAAGAGTATTTAGAAAACATTCTTTTTTAAATACTTCAAAGAAATCAGTATACGGGATGTTGCATTCATCGACATTAATTTTGTTGGTAAAACTTTTTGCAAGAACGTCGGCAGCCTCGTTACCTTCGATTCCAACATGGGACGGAACCCAATAGAATTTAACAGATTTGTTTGGAGTAGTTAATAAAATGTTATTATAAATTTCTTTAGTTTTAAGAATGTAATAATTTTTTCTGATACAAAATTGTGAATTAATCAAGATTCTTTATCCGAAGCAACTTGTACTACATGTTCAGTCGAATTTTACAGGAAAAATCATGAGCATTTAGATGTAACAGTAGCATCTGCTAATTTTACTACCAGCACTTTTTAGTTTCAATATTCCGCGTTCGCGAAATTAATTTTTTTTCAACGGTCAACGCAAAAGACGTGACCGCTTGATTCGTGCGCCTGTGTCTCACGACAAATAAGTTTACCCCGTTATTCGGTGATAGCGAACGAATACATAAGATAAGTCCACACGTTCCATGCGGACTAGCCTAAAACCCTCTTTTCATCGAGATCTTGACATACCATACTTTCAATATACTGCGTTAATGAAAGTGGTCATGTACGCTACTCAACAAGCTACAACATTTGCTCACTCTAGCGGCATTTTAATTTACAAGGGCAACAGACATCTTAATCCGACCTACTCGTAGTTTGGAAATTAAGCGCGAATCTCCTTCCTAAATAAAAATACTCTAAACTTCTTTGGGATACGATGTGTTTTATAACATCGGTAATTTCCTGACGGTTCTTTTTAATATCGGTATGTTTCGAAATTATAGTATTTATCTTATAGTTAATCATTCTATATGCACGTTGACATTACATCCGCCAGTTTCCCGTCACAAGAACTTTCTATCTGCTCCCGCTTAGTTAAGCTATATTTAATGTCCCTTTATGTTGTACATACAAACAAGTCGGATTTATTAATCAACTGTTATTTAGGTCATGAAAATCTAACCATTTTAGGAAAAGTCCGTTTCTACGTCTCCTCAGTATATCAGAAAGTTATAGAAGGCCATACTTATAAAACGTATCCTCCAAGTTACCGCGTGTCACTCGATCCTTGAACGTAATAGCGGTTCTCGGCTATCCGTACGGTTTCTCCTATTCATTATCTTAATAAATTATTTTAAAAAGTCTCTTGCACTGTCGTATCGAAAGATTTGAAGTAGAGAGAATCTTTTCAAAGCATGCATGAAAATGCTGAAATCCATTCGACCTGCCTAAGATGGAAGAAAAACATTACGACAGACTTTTTGAGCACATTCGCGTACCCCTCAAATGGGTGCTGAATAACAAAGAGGAGATTAGACGTGCAGTAACGAGCGCTCTGGATTTTAAGCAAGAGGGTGAAGAAATTGGTATAAAAACACTGCGATCATCTCTCTCTAGAGATAGATAATAAAAATGTCTGCTTCATCCTCTCTCACAGTACAAGTATATTGCGTAACCCAACTGTAATTAAATTTAAAACTTGCTTCTCAAGATTTTTAACGGTATCACACATGAAAAAAAATTTGAAGCTGTACATGGAAGGAGAGGAGAAAATTATAACTCCGAAATTGACATGTAACTGAAATTACAACCCAGGACAGTACACGATCTCCATTCCCATTTCGTTGCATACACTTTTCTTGAAAAGTATGATTTTTCTTCGACCGAAAAATTTGAAACTAACGACCACGCACGAATCTTCGGCACTACGAATAGAATATTAAACGTCGTGAAACGTTAAATTTAGAGGTTAAGTTCACAAGGCGCAGTCGATCACAGCGACACTTGGTGGCCACGTCATAAACTGCGAAACTGCATGAAATTGGATGTGGCCATCCAGCACTGAAATTCATAGCGATTTCAAGATCTGTGTGTAAGGCCGTGAGGACAAGCCAGATCCAAACGTGGGGGGAGGTAGCAATTTCCGCCGGCTCCGAACACTATTTCCGTCACAAGTCAGAAAAGCCGTCCCTTTAACAATCGGTAACGCATCAATTTTCCAAATCCCTTAGAACCAATGGGATTCCTTCCTTGTCTGTAACCTTAACCCAAAAGCTTCGCCCGCTCTCCAGCCTAATGTCCTTCTTCTGTAGGGTGCCAAAATCGCAGCCGGGCTTCTGCCGATCCGTGAAAGAGTCTCGTCGGGTGTTCTCCTCTGCTTTCCTTTCTCCTAGCGACAGATTAATACAGCCCGACCTTGACGAATCAAAGAAAATATTTCAGCGAGAACTTAAAAATAAACGTGGGAATCTACCCGAGATAGTATTCATAATTTCTAAGCGGAATGTCATCCGAAAACGTAGCTGGAATCCTTTTGTCAGCGTGAGCTACAAAGTCACGTAACAAACGACTACTTTAGTCCAGGCAATCGTTATAATTTGACCCTATGTGTATCTGGTTTACTGTGGTAACTTGGACTCATTGCCATCCTGACTAGTACTCGTTCCCGTTCTTCTTTCCTTGTGCGATATTGCATTACATATTTTGCAAAGACCTTGCCAGTTTTCACGTCAAAAACTAAATAAAAAAACTATTTAGAAATAGGCCAAAGCATGGCTACTTCTTAATTGTTTCTTTTACCTAGTTATGTACCCATAAACGACCAATAGACGACCTATTTCGAGAAAGTCCCGAGGGTATAGCCTACCCCTAGTAGTTCCAAAGAAGGAAAATCGCAGATTATCAACATTGTTCTACATCGATCTAAGAATTTACGAGGAAAAAGACTCAGACCGCGAAGGAGCTGCAGAAAAAAGGCGAATAAATTAAATAGCAACGGTATCACCGATCGTCCACATCGCTACGCAGGACTAAACCACCGCCGGCCAAATCTGGCTGTGAAAGACCGATGTCAGGACCGTAACACTGCAGGAGCCCCAACGAAGAACTAAATGTCCAAAGATACTGACGGATCCATCCACCAGGTTTCCGTTTACCGGAAGGCACGTCTTGTAGCCAAGGACCACTTGAATGGGAGGCAAGTACCGGTATAGCCACAATTGTTGATTTACGGTCGTACTAGTCTACCCCAATGGTGAGTTGACCCAGCGACATACGTTGAGATTGCTGCCAAGTCCTCCAATGTTTCATTCATTTAAAGGACGGATAAACGGAGAGATAATAAAGCATCCGAATACCAGTGCGATTTTGGATAAGATTGAGAGACGACAGTCCACTCTTGTTGAGTAATACCAGCGAATAGCAGTGATTAATGTTGAGCTACGTAATTACCCTGTTGCCAGAGTTTGCAACAGGAAGAATGGTCGGCTTATTAAGGGAATATTCGCTTGTTTTGGGAAGGAAAAATCGATTGTTAAAAGATATTTGTCAATGATCTTTGTGGAAAAGATACGTAAATGAATTTTTTTTTCGAAAGAATTAAACCAAGAAATTATGAAGGTTTGTAAGCAAGCGCGCATAGATCGAAAATTGACCTCGCGTTGCAATATCTCGTCAATGCCCTATTCCTTATCTCCCTTCAATCTAAAGATTTGTTCTACCAGTTGTCTTGAATTTCGAGTATTAGCTGGCTCCTCTGTTATTCATTGTTATATTCATCAACATATTCAATACTCAGAAATTTTAGATGGGCCGAGTGCCAAGATCGCCAAGAACTAGAAAACAGCACCTTGGGATGCCTAAAACCGATCGAAATTATTTTGGGTTAGATTTTGATTTTTCAGAACCGAAATAACAGATTTTCGGGTATCTCCGAATACTGCGATTTTTTTGGATATCACGTCGGAACAATTATGTCACAACACCTAGAATGTTACGGATTCTCTGAATTTCGAATGTTTTCCCTGTGTTGCTTTATCTTGATGTAAACTATTTTATCTAGACTTTTTTTATTTCTATGTAATTACTTTATTGTAAATTACTTTTCTGTGTTACATACGTAATGATTTTACGGTATGATAATTTACTTTTGCGCTTGGGTGACTAGTCCCAGGCCAGCAAACAAACGATTCTTCATTATCTCTCAATCTGTGTCAAACTCTGTATCGATTAATCAGAATTTTCAATTTCGATATACATGTATTCACCATTAGGTAGCAGGCCTGAAAGAACGTATATTAGAGTGCGTTAAAATATTTGTGCATGTACAATATCTTCGTTCAAATTAGGTTCATCTTGACAGAGACAATGTTATTGGATTAATCTTCAGAGGGCCGGCAGGAATTCTTTCGAAAACTCAAACAATCGATATAAGAAAAAGATTTTCATTTCAGGAGATATACCTCCTACATGTCAGAGATCACCTGCGAGACGTTATAAAATCTTCCGGCCCTCTGAGAGTTAATCTGAATCAATGAAAAGAAGAATACTTATTAAAATACACTTTAGAAAGAAAAAGTCAGTTATTGCGATAAACTCACCTTGAGAGTTAGGCTCTGGAAGATTTTCCCGTGGAACCAGATGCATCACTGTTGTTTTTCCAAAGGGAAGCCCAAGAGCGCCAAGCGTAACATTGCTGTGTAGAAAACGACCCTGGTATATTAATCGCAAAATTTCTGCTTTAGCAACAGCCTCTTCCACCCAGTCTGAAAATGACAAATATCCAAACTTTTTGATATGTCCTTTATTATATTTCATCAAGTCAAAAAAAATATGTCAGCAGAGCGTTAACGGTATAAGAACGTACAGGTCCTTCAATTTAAATAGTCCTAGATAATATCATTGATAAGGAAGAGTATACATGTGTTGCGCTTTCACTGTAACAAAAAATGTTACTATCGACTCCTCCCCATCCCCTGGCTCGAGGTCCCTACCGGCCTTGAGCATTGCCTTGTATTTATTATTGCTCATTGCGTATATTTAGGTCTATTATATTTAGTTTTAAGATTCCTCCCCTGCACCCTTCCCTTCCTATCTCGACCCCCCGTAGTGCACTGGCTCGAGGACCGTCATCGAAGACCACCACCGCGAACCTTCTACGAGGACAACAGCCATTCCTGGACGGATCGCGATAGTAGCTACGTTGCCAACGCAACGGAAGGCAGGGAAGGTATGGACAGAAAACAGCTGATTGAGCCACGTGACAACGATGCCCGTCCATCCCGCCACTGTCACCACGTGTATGCAGCCCCGGTGCAGTCTCGTCACACGGGTAGTACAGAGGCTGTGTGACAGGGACGGAGCCTTCTGCCTCCAGCCCCGTGGATGTGCCCGGAAGGATTTTGACAGGCCTGAAGTAGAAGTGCGAAATTGGATACTGTGTGTTGCAATTCGAGTGAGTACTTATAGTTTGATTGCGTTCCTTTTTCCTTCGCTACTCCTTTTCTCTTTTTGTTTTTTTTTATATTCCGCTTTGTTCCGCTAGTTTCTTTGTATTCCCGACGGACCCCGGAAAAAAGCAAATATTCGAGGACCTTCCGGAGTCACTCGACTGTGCTACGCCGGATAAATACCCATGTAGGATTTACCGATGAAACGAACGCGGACGATGGTCGGGCTAGCGTGGCGATCGTCGAGACCCCAAGGTTTGGCCAATGTTCGGCCGAACATTAAGTCGCCAATTGTTGGGTTACCGATTTCTGGCAAATGTTTGGCCGAGTATTAACGCGCCAACTATTGGTACGCCGATTTTAGGCCCAGTTTCGGTCGAGTCTCAACTAACCGATCGTAGGTTTGCCGTTTTTAGGTCAAGCTTTGACTGGCTGATTGTTTGTTTGCCGATTTTTGACCTATGTGAACCTGGCACCCGACTTAAAAATATTATAATTTTCAAAACGCGATTCGATGGTACCCCGTTTGTACCTGTTTGTACTACTTTAATTTTCGTTTGTATCTCAAAGAATTGGAAATTACAGGGGGGTCAAAAAACCGCTAGCACCCAACTTGGAGTAATTTAAATTCTGTTTGCAGGGATGAATTTAGAATCGTTTGTACCCGTTTGTACCACCGTTAGTTTCGTTTGTACCCCAATGGGTAAGGGGTGCTGCTTTAAAATTGTTTTCACCTATTGGAATTGTTGATTACAGTACTGTTAACATTAAACAGTAATGTATTACTCTTATTATTGTAACTATCCTAATTATAACATACGAATAAAATAATATTGATTAATAAAGTTAATTCAGTAGAATACGAATGCAAATGAAGGTAAAGTAAAATGAGTAATCTTCTTGATTTGGTTGATTTGAAAATGTAAGTAATAATACCATTCAAAAAAATTTAGCTAATTTATAGACATTGTGGATGATAAATTAAGACGTTTATATAGTCTGAAACTGTATTCAAAACGCCTTGGAACTTGTGAATGCGCAATGGAATTAAAAAATATTCAGCTTATTTCTATAAATAAAATAAAATCTTAGCAAGTCCTCCCTACATAATTTGTTTATTCGAAATTTCCTTAAGAATTTAATCCTGTTCTCCCGAGTTAAATGTGATTAATCGAGACTCGATAAATGAATTGCATATATTGCCTCTCTACGAGGTCCAATGTGTTTTTTGACAGTTAGCAAACAATGTAACCTTAGTAAGTGACACGTGGCTCCGCATAAAGTTTTTGTTACAAAGTATGCATATGCATGGTTTTGTAACAAACAATTTTCTGTTATAGTTTAAATTAAATAACATTTGAAATACTTAAAAGGTTTTATTACTCTGGTTTAATAAAAATAGGGATTTCTCTATCCCCTCCACACGCGCACGAGCCAATCAGTAGTAAGCAGAAGATGATGCGCTGGTATTGGTTAGTCTTACAAATCCCCTCTGTTCTACAGTTGGCCAATAACTATCATTGTGCTGTAGAAGAGTAGAGTATAAAAGTCCTGCAGTCGTTCGGCCAAGCATAGATCAGAGGGTGGCAACTCCCACGATTTTTCGTGTTATTCGTATAGTTAGCTCGATACGAGCCCGAGCAGGTGGTGCTGTTGAAGCAAACGCAATAGACCAATCGTGAGCAAGGACGTCACAGCGTACTGCCTGGTGCTGCCACGCGTCGCTTGGCGTCGCTATATAGTATAGTATTTCTTTGTTTCCTGAGCATTCCAGACATTTCCGCAGCATTCGTGAGGAATTGAATTTCGGTTTTGTGAGGAAGTATTAAGTTTATTGAAATATAGTGCGCTTAAAATTTATATTTTTGATATCTAGTTTACAGGTAAGTGATGCAAATGCCTGCAAAGACAGTTCGTTTATCAATAGGGTTGTTTCATTTAAATTTACGTTGTTTGCAGAAACTTTGTAATGGTTCAAGCTTGTTGTGTTCTGGGATGCCCTTCCGGGGCTAATATGCCGAGTCATAAGTTTCCGAAAAATGTTGCAGAAATGTTGCAGCAACTACATTCACGAAGAAACTGTGCAATAATCCAGAAATAGCCAATTGCAAATCTTTTAATGATGTATTGTTCTCTGATGCAGGAACAGGGGAGTTACAAAAATTACATCGCAATTGGATTCAACTTTTCGATAACGCTGTCACTGTCGTAAATGAGCAATTACCCACCGCATGCTACTGCAAAAACCTACGAATAAGGATTGAAACAATATTATATGTTTCCCTTGAACTAACGTGGATTAGTTGTACGCACATAGTTCTAAATTAAAAGAATCTTTAATTAACTTCACTTCGGAGCATCAAATTAATATGTGGTGCAAAAAAATAAATCAAATTTTATGCGGTAAAGCACGACGAAGCACAGATCGTAGCATCATTGTTAAACAGGCATTTCGCAAGTGTAATGCTATACATAATAAAGCCCGTAAAACCTAGATTTTACTGATGTGTTAAAACGTCATTTCCTAATTTCCTATACATTAAGAATAAAGATCTTTAAGCTTCAATAATGCAATGCCGGTAGCCTAGTGCTTTTTGAATAATCCGCTATGGACAGCCATATTGATTTTTAGTTTCTCTTTGACGATTTCACACAGATGGCACTTCAGTACCAGTGTTCATTTTTCACAAGAGGAGAGTTGCCACCCTCTGGCATAGATCGAAGTTGACAATCGACGGAGTTGAAATCGAATTTAAAACATGCCTCGTAAAGCGAAAACAGGAATCGAAGAGATTTTCATTGCTCTAAAGGATCTTTCTTTTTTAAATGAGAATGGTCAAGTTCATTCGTTGTCTTACGATGTATGGCAAGTAGCATATAAAAAACTTAAAGAAAAAATGAGTAAAAAGTATATATATGTATGTATGTATCACAAAATAGGAATGGAATTCTGGAGCGATTACACCCAGGATATAATTTTACAGATCGCAACAATACGAATAGTGAAATGAACGAGACTTATGAATCTAATTGGTCCATGAGCTCTCCTCTTCACTGTATTTTCGAACCTCTGCGTACTACCATAAATATATCGAAAGATGTACGGAATATAATTGAACCGCATGTCGTCTGCTATAAGAATCGTTCGTATGATGTCTTAAGATCAGGTTGGACAGATGTGATTTACGATCATTTGTGGAAAGAACTTCGTCTACCTTCTTGTTTTAGTTTTAAATCAGCTAAAATTAATCGTTCACCTGGCGTTATTTTCTTAACAATTATAGGAAAATGTGCAGAATACGGTTCATAGTTTCATGCATATAGTTTAAATGAACCCAGCAGCGAGGGCTTAGAAATTTCTGTTTCGACATATGACACAACAGGAGTCATTCATAAAAAAAAGCAGCGAATGCGTGGTTCTAAAAGGCGAAGTATTGTTAAGGAGTTACGAGGAACATCTACCTATTCGTGGCGAAGACAAAAAGCGAATGAGATTATGAAATTCGGTGATGTAGAACCTGCTAACTTATACAAAGAGGTTACTTTACGTAAAGCCAAACAATTGCATTTGGATGAAGAATTAGGCGTTAAGAATGTTCAAGATCCCATAATGTCAGTCTTACAATTGAAATACAAACTAGAATTCGCAGGATACATAAAAGAAATAGGCATAGACAAGTTTTATATCATGTATTGCAGTCCTGAGCAAAATTTCTTGTATAAAAAATTTTTGAAATATGATGCTATTGGAAGTGTTAGTATCGATGCAACTGGTTCTTTTAAAAAACCGATATCAAAACCTGACAGTTCCAAAAATGTAGTGTTTTTATATCAAGCAGTTGTGTCATTTAATAAAAAAATCCTACCAATTTTCCAAATGATCTCTAAAAAAACATGATGCTAATATCCTGTGCTACTGGATGCGGGAGTGGCTGCGTTCTGGTGTGCCCTGTCCCAAAGAAGTAGTCACTGATTATTCTCTTGCCTTACTGAATGCTGTTACCCTTGCTTTCAATAACACAGACTTCAAATCTTATGTGGATAACTGTTTTGAGTATTTGGACTGTCATAAAACTGAAAATACACCAAAGTGCATTATTCGCATCGATATTGCACATTTAATAAAATTAGTTTCCCGATGGAAATGTTTTTAAAGCAAGCATGCACGAGTTAAAGACTTTTTTGTCAGATGTTTTGCTATTCTTACTAAATGCAGAGATGTGATAACTTTTCGTCGCATATGTTTTGATGTGTTATTAGTAGCTGTTTCAGAATATGATGATTGTGGGAATGAGTTATGTGCTTGCTTCAATGCCCAGAAAAGACTTCTTGATCTTATGAAAACAGAAAGCAACGATTATAAAATTGAGGAAGTGAACAATGATAATGATGATAATGATGACGTTAACGTACATCTAGAATCCGGTAATAAAGTTTCTGAATTTGTGCAAAAGCTCGAAACAGATGTCAAAACATTTTTGAATATTGGAGATCGAGCAAATCCATATTGGTGCACCACTTTTGCCACTAATCTTCTTAAAATGTGTAAACATTTTCCGCTCTGGACGTCAGTTATGTCGCCTGATAATATTCACGTGACCATAACATCGTGATCATAATCATAATCACGTGATCATAACAAACGGACGCAAAGTGATTCCGTGATTGAGGTGAATGTTCAACCATTTTATAAAGAAGGTATATGAACTTTAGAAACGGCTGTAATTGAGTACTACCGAAGGAAAACAAACAAGTGCATTTGCTGTGAAAGTGACAATATAATATACCAAGTTGCAACCGGTCATCATCTTCTTATAGATATCGATTGCCTTGCGTGTGTTACTATGGCACAGCGTATGGGTTACAAAAACTGGACAGGCAAATTTACTTTGAGTCAGGTACCTATCGAAATCCAGATATTCGGGAGTGTATTTAAATTGGTTTCAGCTATAAGGTATGAGGGAAATTCGAACACGGAACAAGTAGGGCACTACATAGCATTCGTGCGAAGAGTGACAAATCGATGGGAAGTACACGATGGCCTCTATAGAGATACGAAGCCAATGACTGCAACATCCAGAGTACTTCTTCAACAACGACAAATCCATTTTCTAATTTATGTCAAGGAATAAGAATATTGTAAAAGGAGAGCTATTTAAGTAAATGCTAATAAAAAGTGTGTATCTTTACGTTATACGTGGACATGATTTATGTTTTTCAACGAAGTGTATTACAGAATTACTTACATAATATTATAGTTGGAATACAAATTATTTTATTAAATTATTATACTAAAATTTTAGAATGCGATATTATTATACGGAATATAAACTTGTACAAATGTTCATAAAGTTTAATACAAAAATTCAAAAAACATAAGCGATAAAAAAAGTAATAAAACAAAAAAGGAAAAAAAAATGTTTTTATATTATTATTTACTTTTCTTATTTTACTATTATTACTTACATTTTCAAATCAACCAAATCAAAAGAAGATTACTCATTTTACTTTACCTTCATTTGCATTCGTATTCTACTGAATTAACTTTATTAATCAATATTATATTATTCGTATGTTATAATTAGGATAGTTACAATAATAAGAGTAATACATTACTCTTTAATGTTAACAGTACTGTAATCAACAATTCCAATAGGTGAAAACATGTACCATTGAATAATTGTAGTCTTCATTTAACAATCAATCGAGCGTTGGACAAATATTGAAAAGACTATATTGGACCACTATAAAGATCGAGTGTTGGGCCATCATCGGGGTATTACATCGACCGAATATCAAAATTACTTCTCGGCCTAGGCACACACCAAACAGTGGCCTTATATCGAGAACAGATGATGGGGCCGTCGTTGGGCATTTATGTCGGCTGACTATTGCGACCAATTTTCGGCCTACGCAAGCGTCCAATGATGGGCTTACATTATGACAATGGTCCCTGAGCAGCGCAGAAGTATACGAGAAGCACGAGCGAGCACTAGTTCGCCGCTGCACCACCAGATGGCCACTAAAACTCGCAAGCAAAATCGGAAGACCCTGAGGATAATTATCCTCCGCCTGGGGTTAATATTTATTATTATAGAAATCTTTGTTCGCGTGTTTTGTCTAGCAGACAAAAATATTTGTGTAAATTTATATTTTTGTTTTCACCAAAACAAAATGTGAATCAAAGTGTGATGGAGATTTACTGTTTACACTAACAAATTTTCTTCGGCAAACCGAACAAATGGAGATTACATCAAACAATTGTAATGATTACGTTGATCCCCTTATAATCGAGGATATATCATGCCAAATCTGTCCGTGCATTTCTTGATATAAAATTTGCGTTCATTATGCCAGTCATCAAATTTAAAACCAATGGCAACTTTCTATATATGTATAGAGCATATTAACAATAACTCGTCAAAAATGATCACGGTAAAAGCTTAATAATAAACATATAGTGTTAGAATACTATTAGTATGTTCAAAGTAAGTACTTTAGAATTTCTGGCGTTAAATCATAATCAACTACGGGAAGCAATATTAATGTAAAAGAGTAGCGAAAACGTTATAGAAAATTTTTAAGATACAATTAAAATGATGGGCCAGTAATATAATAGGCAAACATGTAGTGACTTATGTACTTGGCCTTAATAATATGATTTCAATACTTTTTGTTAGAAGAATTCACAGCACTCCTGTACTTTTTTATACGTTTTTTATACGTAAGTGTTTTTTTGCCAGATATCACAAGTTTTTGTTGCTCAACGGGATATGGAAGCTCTAAGCATTGAAATCTATATTTTTTTACAGATATAAAATGTAAATACATTGTAATGTCACTAATCAGAACAATACATTGCGTTGTCGACAATGTTTAATGGCATATAAATTTAATTTTTAAGTCCATTTTTTGAGAAATGCATAAAGATATATACCAATGTTTAAAGAAAATATAATCTTGAATGCATATAAACGTCGTTAATGGTGTCCAGTTTCTTGAAGCCGTGTGGTAAACGTAAGAGGATTTAGGAACTTTTCTGGACACCCTGGACTTCCACGTCCGACACCTACATACAGGAAACTACAAAGAGGAACACCTGGACATCTTATATCTCTAAACACTGTCACTTAAAATACGAGAAACTATGTCGAAGCACACATATACGTACACCCATAAACACGCGCTCCACTTATGGTGTTTTCCGAAATGTACTGACACACAGAGAGAAAGATCTGGTACAAAGTACCGACTATCGGGTAGAAAGTACCATGAAATTCTCGTATATGGAGACTATAACGACATTCTGGCAAATATTATTCTAAAAGAAAAGAAATTTTACTAGATAATATAGTAAGTTTTGTTATAATAGATGTTGCCATGACCTTTAATAGTTTTTATATGAAAACTGATACTTTTTACTATAAGATATGGTAAGCGGTGACACTGCTGGCGTGAATTGACGCCCGCGTCTCTGCGATTTTGCTCGGCATATGAGGTCCTACAGCGTTTTGGCCTTCTCCGTTTTTTATCGTTTTTAACAACTTATCGAAATTCTATCTATGAATGTAAGTATTAACAATAACATCATATTGTATAATATCAAAATTTAACACGAGATTAAGTATTATATCGATAATGATTGACATTTGGAAATTCTAATCTCTTAACCTCAATCGTATACGAAACACGCTGTTAATTACTATTTCAGAGAAAACATTTCTTTGAATGGGATATTATATTGTTTCTTCTCGAATAGTAATTAGCTCATAAAATGCTTAATTGTTTGTCTACATTGTAGATCGAAGATCGTAAAGAGGAAGCTTGGCCGAATCGGGAGAATGTATGTATAATATTAACATTTTTTTCTGAGTACAACACACGCAGCGTTGACTATGTGCATTTTTCTTGATAGGGCCTGTATATCTTCTTGGACGAAACGACTGATGGGAAATCAATCCTGAAAGCCTATAAGGATAACGGGGAACTATCGAGTGACGCCCGAAATTTACTCACAAAACTGATAATCAGAACTAAAAAAGATGCAGCCTTATAATAACTGGAATTTCGGTGTGAACGGTAGGATCACGTATAAAGTGTATTTGATGGTGTTGTGTATTCGTAAATTACCAACACCATCCAGAGTACAAATATATAAACAAGGCAAAGTAACCAGTGCCATCTGTCGTGTAAAAAAGTAGATGGACGTGTGAAGACAACGACAACGACAACGGACCTTAAGTAAAATCATCTCGCTGGCCATGTGAATATGCCATGATCTCGTACACTGATCGCATTGAACTTGGTGACAATCGATTCAGAACCCTCGATTCCTATAGTGAATGTATCAATAACTTTTTCTCACACATAGCCGTTCATTAGATATTTGAGTCGAAACACAGGTACAAGAGTTGCTTCGAGTAAAGAGTCTCGGCAGGCCGTGCCTTGTACGGCGGGTTGCCTGTACTTGGCGCGAGACTCAACCGAGTCTCTTGATCCATGCTCGCTTGAACTATCGCGTGAATCGTTGTCTCCCGTCTAAAACCATTCGATGGGAAATTGCACTCATTGGCGTAAAGTGACCACTCCGTAGTTAAGATTTACAAATTCTGTCTAGCCTTAAATGCTTTAGAATACATTTTAATACATTTCTCCGGCTACCTTGGCCCCTTTTTCCAAAAGCACATCTTGCATTTTACACACCACTGTCATACACTCAACATTTTATTAATTAAATCTCTTAACCTTTAGATGGCCGGCACAAATTTGTTCGAAACCTTAAAAACTTGTTTTCGGTACAAAACATGTTTGTGTCAGGAGATGATACACCCCTCATACAGGGTGTCCCAGAACTACTTTTACACCCGAAAGTGGGTGATGGCTGGGGGTCCCCCGAGTTTGTCAAAATTCGCAATAGTTTTTAAATGGGAAACATTTAAGATGCACCAATCGGAACGAAGGATTTCCGCGAGTCATAACTGCATGGTGGGAGGTACATTCGTGTAAGGCCAAAGTTAGCTGCTTCAGACAGATCGCGCGTTTAAGATTTGTTTTAAGGTCGATTCACACATTTCAGTGCTATATCCCTCGCGGTCGGTTCCGTATCCGTGTGCATCAGTGTGGAATTTTCACAGATTTCAGTGCCGTGTCCGTTTCGAAATAAAAAGATCAAATCGAACGTCTTGCAACAGCGACGCACCTACACTGATGGTCAGCTTGATCAAGTTGCAGCTTACCATTATCTATGATTGAGACCCGTTCAGACGCTACAGTGTCCTCACCGTTCCGTTCCATCCGTTCAGTGAAAATATCGTCGCAGATCACTGTCCGGGCACGGATACTGACACGGACGGTAAGGCACTGAAACGGACATTGAAATGTGAGAATAGTCCTACTTAGAACTATGAAATAATTTTTTATGTCAGTGCACGGACGTCCACGGTACGGATACGGCACTGAAATGTGTGAATCAGCCTTTACGGTCTAAGCCCTATGTAAATTGAGGGACATTGGCTTAGTTTCCACCGCAATAAGAGTTGAGTTGAAAAAAGGTTGAAACAGAGTTGAGTCGAACGGTAGTGCGGGGGAAACGCCAAACTCAATTTTAGACCTAACCCTACGAATGATGCCAAGTTGGGCGAAATCAGGTTTGGTGGAAACGCGGATCTGAGGTCAAACTGGAGTTGTAAGCGGTGCCGCCAACTATGTAGTACGAACAGTTTGAAATGTCTTAAAAAATCCTACTGGATCCTACATGCGGATCTTGTGGATTTATAACGTTAGTTGAAAAGATAAATGTAGAAGATGCAAATAAACATGTTTAACCAAAGAAGAGAAACATTTGGAAAGTGCATGAAACAATGTGTTGTTAGTATAGCTGATATTTCAACTCAACTCCCATCAACTCTACTTGAACTCTGCCTAGTGGGAGTGCGGTGGAAACGGCTAAAGGTAGAAAAACTGGCCTCTTTTCAGCTCTATTTGAACTCGACTCTGTGTCGGTAGAAACTAAGACATTAATGCCATCCTTGGGTGGAACTAGTAGGAAGCGTGAGTGGGGCGGCCGGCAGTGGCGACTAGTGGCGCGCAAGCCAGGCTGACGCGCAGAAGGGGTAGCCTATTCCCCTCGCTCGGGACACCAATTCTGTCCCGAGTCCAGGCGTACCATCTCACAGAATTTCAGCATGAGTCTGCATAAGCCCCTCTCACTCCCAGTTAGTGGAGTCCCAGAGATAGTCTGCATTGCGTATAAGACCGTCTACCTTGCGTCTAACGCGAGTCGCCCATAAAACTATCTCACTCGCTCCCAGCGGTTGCTCAGCGCGTGCAGGTGGGACATAGTACAAAAAAGTGGAAAGGTTTATAGGTCTTTCGACCAGAGGTTTAGCTGAGGAAAAGTCATGTCATCAACATGGGGGAGGAACTTCGCGAATACAGACATCATTAGTCTGTCCAGAAACCATCGCGCTCGATTACCTGAGTTAATCGGTTTGGGATAGAATCGATTAAATGCTTCAAATAGTCCGAGTTGTGCCGAAGCTCTTACCAGATTCTTTGACCATGCGCAATTATGGTTGATTTCGATCTTTCCCTTTCGGGTTGCCATCTCCAGGTCATCTCGGCCCAAACATTCTCAATAATGTTTAGGTCGGGAGATGTAGCGGGCCATTGCACAAGTTGGATTTCCGGATGATTTAAAAACCAATTTCGCGTTTCACGAGAAGTATGGACAGCGGCATTGTCTTGAATAAGACAAATTATACGCATGTTTTCTGCCGGATACACAGCGCGAACTGATGAAAGCATAACTTCCTTCAGTACGCGAATATATTCTGCAGAATCGATGTGTGGAGACCGCGCATTATAATAAGAGAGCCTAATGTTTGGAGTGAGAAGGTCTTATGGACGACTCGCGCCAGACGCAAGTGAGACGCTCTTATAGACAGTGCAGGCTATCTCTGGGACTCCACTAACTGCAAGTGAGAGGGACTTATGCGGACTCATGTTGAAATTCTGTGAGATGGTACGCCTGGACTCGGGACAGAATTGACGTCCCGAGCGAGGGGAATAGGCTACCCCCCCCCCCCC
>NW_014333464.1:201087-208598 GCF_000341935.2 Cephus cinctus
CCCCCCCTCTACGCGTCGGCCTGGCTTGCTCGACACCAGTCACCACTGCCGGCCGCCCCACTCACGCTTCCTACTAGCTCCATCCAAGGACGGCATTAATGTCCCGCAGAGTGCACTCAACCTCAATAATGGTGTCCAGCTTGGGGACGCAGTGCGGTGAGGTAAGAGAGGAGACTGGATAGCGCATGCTCACGTATCTTGGCCTGTGCGTGCAACGCAGAGAGCATTACGATGCGAGCTAGATGCCAGATCGTCGCTCGGTGCGTCCTTGTTGCACAGCACGAATATAAGTAAGACGCCAATAAGTCCCCTCATGCGCAATAGGGAGCTTGGTGGGGGACTGCTCGACTCGATAGACTTTTTGATTACCCATCCACGTAACACAGCGTTAGTGCGACAAAGCGTCATTAATGGCGTCCAGCTTTTCGTCGCAGTGCGGTGAGGTAAGAGAGGAGAGTGGGCGGTGACTGTCGGCGGTGCGAGCGAGATGCGAAAGAGTCCGTACCACGGTCGTACACTGCGGGACATTAATGCCGTCCTTGGGTGGAGCTAGTAAGAAGCGGGAGTAGGGCGACCGGCAGTAGCGACTGGTGGCGAGCAAGCCAGGCCGCCGCGTAGAGAGGGTAGCCTATTCCCCTCGCTAGGGACGGCATGTCTGTCCAGACTCCAGGCGTCCCGTATAAGAGTGTCTCAGACAATTTCATACAGATACCGCATAAGTCCCTCTCACTCGCAGTTAGTGGAGTCCCAGAGATAGCCCACACTGTGTATAAGAGCGTCTCACTTGCGCCTAGCGCTAGTCGCCCATAAGACCCTCTCACTCGCTGCCAGCGCTTGCTCAGCGCGTGCGGTTGGGACATAGTAAAAAAAAAGTGGACAAAATTATAGGTCTTTCGACCAGGGGTTTAGCTGACGAGAAGTTATGTCATCAAAATGGAGGTTAGGTTTTCAGTAGTCTGTCCAGAATCCATCGCGGTCGATTACCTGACTTAATCGATTCGGAATCGAATCGATTAAATGCTTCAAATAGTCTGGGTTGTGCCGAAGCTCTTCCCAGATTCTTTGAGCATGCGCAATTATGGCTGATTTCGATCTTTCCCTCTCAGGTTGCCATCTCCGGGTCATCTCGGCCCAAACATTCTCAATGATGTTTAGGTCGGGAGATTTAGCGGGCCATTGCACCACTTGGATGTCCGGATGATTCGAAAACCAATTTCGCGTTTCACGAGAAGTGTGGACAGCGGAGTTATCTTGAATAAGACGAATTATTGGCATGTCATCTGCCGGATACACCGCGCGAACTGTTGGAAGCATAACTTCCTCCAGTACGCGAATATATTCTGCAGAATCCATGTGTGGAGATATCTCCACTAATTCGCCCAGAGTCTGTCCGCTTGTCCAACCCCACAATCCACACGAAATACGCCCGCTGCGATCTGCAGGGACGACGTATCTCGGATCAAGCCGGACACCCACTGGCCGCCACACGTGAAGACGCCGGTCAGTTGACGATTGGAAGACTTTCTCGTCTGTCCAAATCGTAACCTCCCAGGTCTCACGTGGCGTCTGCAATTGTTGCTCCGCAAAAGCAACGCGAGCTCTTCGATGTTGCGGGAACATCAAGATCTTTCGGGCAGGCCGAAAACAACCATAATTGGCCTCCTGTAATTGACGACGCGCGGTCCTGGCGGAACCCGGAAAACCCTCCCTCGCGGCAACTTGCGCAACGGCCGCGAATGGATCGCGATCAATTGCATTGATCACGAGGCGGTCCTGTTCGCTATTTGTAATTCGCGGCCGCCGATTCTGTGCACGATGGTCGTGGAGAGCATGATCACCTCCGACTTGATATGCGTTGATCCATCGGCGTACAGTTTTTACACTGCATCCGATAATCTTCGCTATCTCATCAAAGGGTATCCCACCCTGCTACAAACCAACGATGCGCCCGCGTTGCTCTACACAAATATTCGGTGCCATTTTGATGTCAACTTACCAACGTCTCTGCTAAGAATGAGACTATTTGTCAAGATATGTCGCTGTGATCGAGCGACCCTTTGTCTGTATTCCTTTCACTTCCTTCTGCAGTCGGCCATGCTCTTATTATAACGTACAATTTAAATTAATAAGACGCAATTTAATACGTGGCGTAGAGTCGCTGTCGATATTTTTGATAAATGTGCTAATAAAAAATTACGAGACGTTTTATCGTACCAGGATGCAGAACTTAGGTCTAAAAAACTTTATTTTTAGTTGCATCTCATAATTTTTAGATCCATTATTACACTGTATTCGTTCACTTCGGGTATATTACAGCGAGTAAGACCGTGATCTAGTCCTGTCTCCGTCCCGCAGTCGGCTGTGAGAGAGACAGATGGGAACGGGTCGCTTGATCGCAACACCTCTTGTGGTCATGAAGCAAAATGAAAAATGCTTCTAAAAGAAGACTACCTTCTCCAAGGGAGTTGCAAGACCTGTATGTACGACCGTGGTCCGTACGGTGCGTCCTTTTCGCACAGCGCAGCAATACCATCCCTGAGTCGCACCTGGGAGCTTGGTGGGGCATTAACGCTAGCTGGCCTAGATGATACATAGACTGTTCTATCCGAAACAGGTATGATGGAAATCTAATTTCAAAATTCTAATTTCTAATTTCAAATTCTAATGAATACGTGTATTTTCATTTTTTATTTCATATATAAAAATTTCGAGATAATCAAGGTTGAAATTGCAGTAATGCGACCAATCAGAACGCGTTTAAACGAAACGTAGAAGACGTCCAGAGCCAGCCCGCAAGGCCTGCTTACAGTAGGCCAATAACACTAAGAGTATCGTCTCTTGTATCTTACTCAATTACATGCAGATAAACAAGGACACAACGACGATACTCTTAGTGTTATCGGCCTAGTGTAAGCAGGTATCGATAAATTCATAACTGACTAGAAATTTCGATATACTCATATGGAAATTGGGAAGACGTTAAGGGACTATTCAAAATACAGTTTGCGAAATAAACCACTCGTGCGTATATGACTTTTTTTGCATTTTAGTTGCAGTTATGAGAGGAGCATTGCGAAAACCAAACATACTAGGTCATTGTTGCCAGAGTCCATTCTCTATTTTTAATATACAGCATTCTTAAATATTGGAGAAGTAAGCATATAACAAATATACAAATCGTGAGAAAAAAGATTTACTCGTATATAACTTTTTATGCACACTGGTTGCAATAATAACAAAGAGTGTGTGGGAAAACAATCGGGTAATAATAACCGCCGTTGCTAGGAGCAAAGTTCGGGCGCGAAAACCGATTGCGAGTACCCTCCTAGTATAACACGAAACATGTTGCCCGAATTCGCCAACGAGACGGCGGTCCTGACATGGGCGGTTGGCCTAGCGGAGGAAGACTTGCAGGCCCTATTGGAGGGCCTGTTTGAAACAAAAATGCATATAAAAGTTAATATACAGTATATGCATCCGAGCTTTATATACAGGTTGTAACGTGGCATCAGACGCCTGGCTTGGGTGCGCCACGTTACATTAAGGGATATAACTCGCGGGTTCGCGTCGAAGGGTCGCGCGATCGGGATCTATCCGGGCCTATCCGGGGCCTATCCGGAAGGGACCGAAGGGGTGCAACGTCTACGACTGGTGAGGCATGCCCTGCGTCAGCGATTCGGGAATCATGAAGAGTGGGGGGAGGAAGACCTGCCGCCCGGTGATGGCGGGAGGGCAGGCCAGCAAGAGGGGAACGAGCACGCCGACGAAGCGGCCGCCGAGACGACGGCTGGGCCGCGGGCGGAGGGGGGCCCTGCCAGAGCGATGGTGGGAGAACCCCTCGACGATCAGCTATGGGAGCTGGCGGAAACGGTCCGGCGGACGCGCTTGGAGCCCGGGAGGGCAGCTCCGCGCAGGACCGGGAGACATGCCGCGCGAGAGGGGGAACGGTTCCCCTCATTCGGGCGCGAAGCAGGAGAGGAGAGGGGCTTAGTACTTGGAGCCCGGGAGGGCAGCCCGCGCAGGACCGGGAGACATGCCGCGCGAGAGGGGGAACGGTTCCCCTCCGTGAGGCGGAAATTCCTTCGGCTAAATTCGGCAAACCAACAATAGAGATCGGCAATCTTCGGATTTGCCGAATGGAATCTCTTTCCGGTACTCGACCGTGTCACACGTGGCAAATTGAGAACGGACGATTGCGGGGATAGTGAGGTGAATCTTGGTTTTTTTTTTGGTGACGACTCGGCTGGTTTTGGTGGACTCCTGGTGAACGACGCGGCTGGTGTTTTGGTTTGGCGTGATAGGGAGACGCGCCTCGTGATAGGGCAAGCTAGGGACGGTGGGGAACGGTTAACCCTGCGGCCCTTACGAAGGGCCGCGCTCGCCGTCAGAAGTTACGTTACACGCGGATCTGTACTAGATCTATTTCTTTTCTCTGCTCTAAATAAACGGACATTAAAACTTCGACCGGCATTTTTCATTGGCGTACCCCGAACCGTTCGAATCTCGTCGCCCCTACGTTCCCCTCTATCATTTCAGCTAGCTAGGGAGGAGAAGAGGGAGTAAGACCTAGACGGACGGCGATGCGAGTCGCCGGGCCTAGAGGCACGCGGAGCGGCGACCGCATTAGATTCCCCTCGCCGGAGAGACGGCGAGAGGTTACAAGGTATATTAAATTTCAAGCAAATTTTTTTACAGTGTATGTTTAATTGGCTCCGACCGACTAAAAACGATTATGGCGAGAGGAATCAAAGACAAACCAAGGATTCCAAAACAAATATTCGAGGCCGTTCTGCGTAAGTACTTTGATAGAGCCCATTTTAAATACATACATATAAATGTCAGCAAAAACAATTCTTTAACTGTTGTGATCTTCATCAAATCGTATCTGAATCAAATTTCGCATTCTCTTGCAAGACTCTATACAGTAACGTCCAATTGAAGTGCAACACTTCAATTTCTGCATATAACTTGTGACGCAATTTTTATACTTCAACTTAATCGCCAGTGCTATAAAACTGAGACTAAAGCGTAATCTAACCCCAAAGTCTAAGAGCGGCGGGAGGGAGCTGTCTATCGGGATCTGCCATTACGGGAGAGGACTGGCTACTCTTTCAGCGAGGGGCGGAGGATGCCAGGAGAGATCGTGCGGAAGTGGGGCCTGCGGTTCAAGGACAACGAGGACCACGGAGCCGAAGAGTTCTTGGCGCGGCTAGAAGAGGAGCGACAGGCTTCGTCGCTTACGGATGACGAACTTCTAGCCGCTCTGCCCGCCCTACTGGATGGGAAAGCCAGAGGCTGGTACAGGTTGTCCCACGAAGAATGGAGGGAATGGGCCGACTTCACGGAAGCGTTTAGGGAACGCTTCTGCGGCCCAAATTACCAGTACCGGCTAAGAAGAGAGATCCGTCAGAGGATGCAAGGGCCAGAAGAGCCGATGGCGGACTTCGCTGAGGCCTTGCAGCTCCTCATGGTCCACGTTCGCCCAAGGATGACCGATCGGGAACAGGTGGACGCCACAATCGCCAACCTGAGAGCGGACTTGCTCCGACGGTTTCGTCAGAGCGAGATAGTGTCGTTCCGCGACCTGATGCGGATAGGGGCAGAATTGGACTATAGAGATAAATATTTCTTCACAAATTCAGAAACGATCAAGGATGAAAATACTACTTTCTCGATTATTATACAATATTTCTTCTATGAAGTAAAGATGGTCAGCATGCTTTCTCATAGAGAAAGATTTGTAAATGATATAGAAATAATGAGAAAACAATATGCTAACTTTACTTGCATCTATTTTATGTCGGTTGTCATATCATTTTCTTATCCAATACAGAATGGGTGAATCGAAAAGGTGTGTTTAAGTTTTTAAAAGCAAATTACGTGAGGATAATAAATAACCAAATTCGTGCCCTAAGAAATTCTGAACCCTACTATCATAAAAATAAACCACCCACGGATGAAGCGAGTTGAATAAAAATTATAAGCTGTTTCAGATTAGATATTTATGAATTGAAATTGAAATATATTCGCACCTTCGAATTTTCTATTGTTGATTTTTTATTTGGTAAGTTTTTCTGCGTCCTAATTTACTCATTTAAGATTCCTGCAAATGTCAGGACCAAATTCCGAAATATCCGAAATTCAACTGTTGCATCATATCAAGTTCTCAATTTCCATGTTACCGATAATAAAAACTTAGAATAGCCTTTTGTTACAAAGAAGTTTGTTTATAATTTCAAACTTCCGCGGTTATTTTCCATGTCAAAAATCTGACTTTCAAAGAGTCACGGTAAGACAGTCTCGGAGAGATTCATCGAAACTAATCATACGAATCTAGAAAAGAGTCTCGGAGAAACAGTCTTGCATAGGATCCTATGCGCGACGCTTCTTCTAACTCGCAACAACAACTTCCGAGATTCTTTCCAAGATTCCTTTTTCTCGCGGGCTGCCTTATGAACCGCGACTCTACGTGCGATTTGCTTCTCCAGTGACATGAAAGAGATCCTTTCTCAAAGAGGCTTGTTACTGGAGACGACACTTGGATTTTATAAGAAAATGTGCATCGAAAACGCACTTGATCTAAGAACAATAGATCTTCAACTGTCGCGAAGCCTGGACTTCACCCGAAGAAAGTTCTTTTGTCCATTTGGTGGGACTGGAAAAGTGCAGTCTACTACGAGCTCCTTCCTCAAGGTGAAACCATCAATTCTACCAAATACTGCAATCAGCTTGATCAGTTGAAAGCCGCCATAGCAGAAAAACTGCCAGAATTGTCGAATCGACAAGGCGTCGTTTTTAATCACGACAATGAAAGACCGCATATTACATTGGACGTAAGATAAAAGCTATTACAGTTTGATTGGGACGTTCTACCGCATCCTCCGTACTCTGCAGATCTTGCTCTATCAGATTATCCCCGAAAAAACACTTACGTGTAAAAAACAACGCCAAGTACAGGATTGCTGTGTATTCCTCTAACAAAAAGTATTAATATCATATTATTGAGGCCAAGTACATAAGTCACTACATGTTTTCCTATTATATGATCTAGCACTGGCCCATACTAGATACAAGAAAGTACGAAGAGGAACACCTAAACACTCTGAACTTTCACATTTAACACCTAAATGGAAAAAACTACGGAGCAGAACACCTGGACGCCCTGGACTTCCACGCCCGACACCTAGATACAAGAAACTACGAAGCGTAACACCTGAACACCCTGGATATCCGATTACTAGATACAAGAAAGTACGAAGAGGAACACCTAAACACTCTGAACTTTCACATTTAACACCTAAATGGAAAAAACTACGGAGCAGAACACCTGGACGCCCTGGACTTCCACGCCCGACACCTAGATACAAGAAACTACGGAGCGGAACACCTGGACATCCTGTATCTCTAAAAACTGTCACCTTAAATACGAGGAACTATGCCGAAGCACACATATACATACATTCATACACGCGCGCTCCACATGAATGCTATTAAAAACTTAATAATTCTAT
>NW_014333464.1:208841-209313 GCF_000341935.2 Cephus cinctus
GATTGTGTTGTGTATTCATAAATTACTAACACCATACAGAGTACAAATAGGTAAAGGAGGTAAAGCAGTCAGCGCCATCTGTCGTGTAAAAAATGCGATGGACGTGCGAAGACGACGACGACGACGACGGAACTGAAATAAAATCATCTCGCTCGCCATCTCAATACGCCCTGATCTCGTACACTAATCACATTGAACTTGGTGGCAATCGCTTCAGAACCTTCCATTCCTATAGTTCTTGGTGAACAAGAAAGGATTACAGATGGACCCTGAGAAGGTCGCACCAATCCTGGACTACCCGGCACCGAACGACATCCGGCAGTTGCGGAGATTTTTAGGGATGGCCTCTTGGTATAGAAGATTCATCGAAGGCTTCGCGGAGATGTCAGCCCCTTTGTTCCAGCTGCTGAAGAAGAATCAGCGGTGGGAATGGGGTATGGCAGAAGAAGAGGCATTCAACGCGATGAAGGCG
>NW_014333464.1:209338-214839 GCF_000341935.2 Cephus cinctus
CATTTCAATACGCCCTGATCTCGTACACTAATCGTATTGAACTTGGTGGCAATCGCTTCAGAACCTTCAATTCCTATAGTGAATGTATCAATAACTTTTCCTCGTATATAGCGGTTCATAAGATATTTCGTTCCAAACACAGGTATAAGGAGTTGACTCGAGTAAAGAGTCTCGGCGCGCTGCGCCCTGTACAGCCGGTTGCCTGTACTTGGCGCGAGACTCGACCGAGTCTCTTGATTACTTGTTCCTGTCATTGAAAAATTCTCTCCGTGATAGACAGTCCAATCCGACCAAGAAAAACAACAGAGGCTGAAGATCGTCGTATACTAATACTCAGTAAGCATAATAGACACAGTGTGCATCCGAAATTACGACTCAAATAAATAATAATCGAGAAGACCAAATAGAAGTAAGAATAACAAAAAGACGTCTTTTAGCAAATTGTTACGAGGATGTATAACAGTAAAAAATCTTATCTTAAGCCTCAAAATAAAGCGAAAAGACTTGCATGGGCTCGAAAACATGTAGACTGGACAGAATCTGATTAGCAAAAGGTTCTTTGGACTGACGAATCTAAATTTGAAGTATTCGGTACAAACAGACGACTTTTCGTCCGTAGATCTCACGACAAACTGCATGGACAATGCACTGTACCAACAGTGAAGCACGGAGGACAATCTGCAATGGCATGGGATTGTTTTGGTGGTAATTCTGTTGGGGAATTTATCAAAATTGACAGAATTCTTCGAAAAGAAGAGTATTTAACAATTTGGAGCAGCACGTTATACTGTCCGGGAGAAAAATTATTGGCCAAAACTTTACATTCATGCATGATAATGATCCTAAACACTCATACAGACTTTGCACATCATATTTACAGCGTCTAGAAGACGCAGGAAACGTCAAAATAATTCATTGGCCTCCACAATCGCCTGATCTTAATCCAATCGAGAAATTATGGGATGAACTCCATAGAAAAATAAGAATCCATTGTCCAACATCTGAGAACGATTTATGGAGTAAACTACAATTAACTTGGCATAAAAGCAGGGAAGAAACGCTCGTGAAATTGGTTCGGAGATTACCTAAACTGACGCAAGCAGTTACCAAAAATCTGGGCGGTTATGTAGTCGAGAAGAAAATCAAATGTTTTTATTTATTGATTTGGACTTTTTTTTTAAAGGGGACAGGTACGATTCTGTAAATTGTTAAGAATAAATGACTATTACCTTTTGTATAATAAAGTGTTGCCAGAATACGGTTTTTTCAGGTTTAATAAGTGTCCGAATACTTATGCACTGGAGTGTACCTGTAAAGGCAGTAATGATAATTGGGTCTAAAGCTTTTCTAACTATTGCATCTTTTTTATTTTGCTACAATCTCCTCCTAAGTTGCTTTCCAACGGCGTTTCTAAAGGAAAGAGTGCCATTACCAAAGATACACTCATGGCAATGCATGTCGATTTGGAGGAGGACACTGGTCGCATGTGACGAAAATCCCACTTTGCTTGTATTCAATTTCAATCTGAAAATAATGTCATCTTCATATTCGACAAACGAAATCTTTACGTATATGTACTTCGTTAAATCGTTAACGTAAAAATTCCCAAATAGACCCAAAAAAAAAATTAAAACTTGGATTGGAACTTGAACTGGATTTTCTAGTATTATTTCTAGATTTAATAATAATAATACCGTGACATTCATAAAGCACTAATACTTTTCAGTTTAATTTTCGTTGATTGCAAATATTTTGCAAAATTTTTATTTACCTTCTCATCAAAATTTTTCGTAGATTTATCACTCTTCTTCTGACGCTTTTTAATATTCGTTACTTTTTCAGCTCATTTTACTTAGTATAGATTTCACAATTTGACTACCTGTGAATTAATTTATACTATATTTTTTATCGGGACTACACAAGATCTGTAATTTTTTAAAATTTGGAATTTTTTTTTAAGTTTAAAAAAAACCTAAATATTGACTTAAATAATAAACTTCTTCACAGAACGACGCTATAATGAAATATTTTCTAGTTAAATAAAATTCAACGATAATACTGTATTATTAAATTTCAGGTAGTTCAAATCAGAAATCAAAACTTCATATTCAAGCCTTGAGTTGTTTAAACGTCTAAAACATATAACCAAGCATTAATATATTTTAGACACCCTAGTCCACTGAGAAAAGTGAATTAACCCTTTGCCTTACGATTTGATTTCCAACAGCACGGGCCATAAACAACAAGGTCGGACGTGTGAAAGTCGGGCCATTCACAGTTTGGCTGAGCGTTCGAAGTTGTGTAAATCGCAGACGTCCTATGATTTGTATATGGTACAAAGATTAATTAGTTTGTCATAAATTAAAAGAAGAAAAACAAGCGCAGAAAGTATTCGTACAATACCACAATGATCATGCAAAAGAATTAATATTTCGTGGAATATCCTTGAGTTTCTATAATAGCCTGAAGTCTCCTAGACAATGAATTTACTAAATTTGTTGTTACTGAAAGGGGAATTTTATCCCATTCGTTCATAATAGCTGTTTTTAAGTTATCTTTATTAGAAATATTGTATTTACGTATTTCATCATCAAGATAGTCCCACAAATTTTCAACAGGATTGATGTCAGGTGACTGAGGAGGATTCGGAAGGTATACTTTGGTATATTATAAAGGAGCCTTAATCTGGTATTCAGGGCAGAATATTTTGAGTCGTTGTCGTGCATGAATATAACATTATTTCTAATTCCCATTTTTTCAGCACTTACAATGAGATGATTTTTCAAAATATTTATATAAGCTTTATGATCCATTGTCCCTTCGATAAAACACAATTCCCCAACACCGGCAGCACTCATGCACCCCCACACTATGAGAGATCCACCTCCATGCTTTACCATAGGACAAAGATTTTCCTTATTAAGCTCTGTATTTTTTTTTCCTCCACACCATGCATCTACCATCTGAATTGAAAATATTGAATTTACTTTCATCTGTAAAAATCACTCACTGCAAAAATCACGGTACTAATTTTAGGATTTCGTTTCACTCTCCTGATGATTAAACGCTGATCATAATCATTGAGTCTTTGTGGACGTCCAGATCTAAACTTATTTTTACATATTTTTCTTTCGGAAACTTTATCAATCACACCCTTGCACTGTTAAGGGTGACCTTCCAATTATTTCAGCTATTTCATTTAACGATTTACACTGACTATGTAATTTTATTATTATTTTTCTTTCTTGTTCCACCATCTTACCCTTACGGCCCATTTTGAATTTTCGTAGAACACTATAAACCTTATCTGTTCTCTGCCGCATTTTATATGTATGTCTACATATACCTAAGCTATACTATACTCTTAATCCTAGAAGGTTCGGATTAGAAAGATCGAGCTTTTTCTACACGTAAAAGAGCTGTATGAATACTTTCTGTGCTTGTTTTCCTGAGTTTGTTCTTCTTCTTTTAATTTATGACAAATTAATTAATCTTTGTAAATATTCTTGCACGTGAATAAATAAAGAAATGTTTGAAGGATAATACAGTGTAGCTTTTTTCCGTTAAGGGGTCTACCCTAATTAGAATTTTCAAAATATCGATTTTTTTATTGCATTTTTCGAAAGTATACATGTTTAAAAGTATCATACTAAAATTTTATAAAGATCCGAGCAGTTTAAGTGTACTTTTGAGCGACGTTTACTTAGCTACCTGAGCGCGCTAATATACGCACCGCTCGGAGCGGTACTACCTACCTTACCTGCCTTTGTATACATGAGGAGCTGCTGCCTTTTGTAAATATTCTATCCGTACTACATTTTGGGAGTAAGTGAGAGCTATGACGAAACTGAAGACATAGTGTATGGTGCAGGCATCGCTGATTAGACGTAAGTAAGATTTTTTCACGATTTTTCGTTAAAGAAAACTCTAAACGCGTTTTTCTCGAAATGACGTTTTTGGACGGCTTGTTGATAAAATCTCTGAAACTATTCAACCGATCCTTACTAATATTTGACCACATGTTCTTTATGACTATTGCTATAGCGCATATTGTACGAATTTCGAAATTTTTAGGGTAACTATTTTTTTTTGCAAAAAACGATGAAAAAAAAAGTGCTTTTTCGTAGTTTTTGGAAAAATGAAACGACCAGTTTTCGCACTTTTCACGTAAGCCCCAAAATGCACTGTCTCATTCCAATTCCTGCCGTTCGGCAATTTTATATCCGATCGAAATAAAACCTTTACCACAGGAGAGGAAATTTCCTGTGAAAATATATCTTTGCTTTTTCGAGATCGGTCAAAGTTTAGCATAAATACACAAAAGTTCCCGTGTTCCACTTCAATTGGTCGTTACTGTATACGACGGAAAAATTTACAAAAACAGATTAATGGGTAACCGGGACACAATTCCCTTTAATTTCAGACAGTGCGCCAATATTTGGTAGCTCAAATAATTCTGCATACCGCATCTTATGTACCATTAATGAATCAAGTCCCGTAGAACGTCCGTGTAATGTTCTTATTATTTTGCAGTATTTGATTTGCCAGAGGCAAACCAGGAAGTATGAACAGCTATTTAACACCATTTATAAATGAAGTAAAATAAATTATATCATGATGGATTTTAATATATATTTAAAGACCTAAAATATATTTAAAAAGTAGTGATTCTGATGGATATATGTGATTCTGTCTCTCGACCACAGGTAAGCTGCTCAAGACAATTTAATGGCAAGTATTGATGCGGTTTATGGCTTCATCCTGCCCAGCATGTACCAAAAGGCAAGGGATTCGGCCGAGTACATCCCATAGTTAATGGCAAAGCGTTTGGAAAATGATTAAGAACGCGTGAAAAAACTTTGAACCTGGGGAGAAAATGGGAATTAAGAATAGATCTATTTTATGTGACATGGCAAATTTTGACATTATAAATGGCTTAGACGTAGATTGGATGCATTGTGTTGCACTGGATGTTTGTCGCCAATTTGCAAACTTGTGGTTTGATTGAAAAAATCATAACAAACCCTTCTATTTCGGCAATCTTATGTGTATATGCTGCTGCCATTTTTTCCAACAATGAAAGTATCAAGAACAACAAGACCTATGAGAAATAGACAACATTGAAAAGCTCACGAGTGGAATTATCTTCTCCCTATACTTAAACTAATATTTTCCAAAAAATATGTTGATCAATGGGCTTTACTGGTTGATGGAATTTCCATCTTACTGAAAAAGTTGATAATGAGATTAGAATTGATTTACACCGAAAAATCTTTAGACTGTATGTATGTATGTATGTATGTATATACAGGGTGGACCACGGATCGTGATCAGTAGAGATTACTTTGTTATTAGCAGTCCGATCGAAAATGTTTTTATCAGCTTTTGCATGGTTTCAAGAGAGCTTTAACGTGATAGTGACAAATTACTGGTCAACTCTTTTTTTTTAAGGTTTTTTCAAGGTTACCTTGAATTTTTTGCAACTGAACATATAATTTTTT